>NW_024881327.1:56129369-56228515 GCF_018691265.1 Tyto alba
CACCCCACAGATACGCATCACCCCACAGACTTGCACCCCACGGATACGCCATGCACCCCCACAGATACACGTTGTGTAGCCCGTGGGGAACCACGCACCCCACAGGGGAACCACACACCCCACGGATGTCCCACGCACCCCACGGCGGAGCCATGCACCCCACATATACACCGTGTGTACCCCCCCCATGGGGAACCACGCACCCCACAGATGTGCCACGCGCCCCAGATACATCACGCACCCCGCAAGAGAACGACGCACCCCCACAGATACACCCCACGGACGTGCCACGCGCCCCACAGATACGCCGCACGCCCCACAGATTCGCTACATGCCCCCCCACCCCCCCAAAAACATGCCCCACACCCCGGGCATCACAGACACCCCCAGCGGGGTGTGTGCGTGTGGGGGGGGACACCCCAACCAGCCCCACGCCCCCCCAAACTCACTGCCGGTACCGGTTGCTGCTCCATTCCGGTGCACCCCCCCCCACCCAAACCGCCCCCCCCCCCGGGCCCCCTGCCCGCGGAGCCGCAGTGACGTCACTGCCTGCTATAAATAGCCCTGAGCAGCAAAAAGGGGGGGGGGGGGGGGCAGCAGCAACCGGGAAGTGGCCCCCCCCCCAACTCAAGACCGACCCCCAAGTCCTCCTGGGGACCCCCCCCGGGGGATATGGGGGGATCAGGAGGGGATCAGTGGGGAGCGCTCTCTTTCTTCCTGGGACCCACGGGACCCCCCCGGACCCCCGGACCCCGGGTTCCCCGGGGTCCGGGGGTCCGGGGGGGTCCCGTGGGTCCCGGGGGGGGGGTCCCCCCAATTCCTACCTGGAGGCTAATGGCGATCTGGCGGATATAAAGCATGTTGAGATCTTCCAGGATCCGCAGCTTCTCCTGCATCTGAAGGCGTTGCCCCCTCCCCGCCACCTCCATCGGGACCACCGGGACCCCCCCAGTTATTGGGGGGGGGGTGGAGGGGGGGCTGGGGGGGGGGGTGGAGGGGGTTCCCCGCATCCACCCCGCTTCCCCGCCCGCGGACCCCACCGCATCCAGCGCCGTCGGGAGTCGGGTCTTTCTGGGGCGCAATCCCCCCCCCCCCCACCCCAAACTACGGCTGCGGAGAGAGAAAAGGGCCCTTTCATCGGCCCCCCCCCGGGTACTGGCTGCTCCCCCCCCCCCCCCCCCTTTTTCATCCGCCCCCCCCGGCCGCCCCCTCCCGCCGAACAACCGGGCACTGTGCGGGAAAGGGCAGCGGGGGCGGGCGGGGGGGGGGGGGGGCAGAGAGGGGAGGGGGGGGCACGGACAGGGAGGGGGGTGCAGGGTTTGGGGTGCGGGGGTGGGATAAGGGGCGCGGGGTCAGGATGGGGGACGGGGACCGGAGGAGGGGTGCTGGCGGTGGGGCGCAGGGACGGGAGATGGGGTGCAGAGCTGGGGGGGGGGGGGGATTGGGGTGCGGGGGGGGGGGCGGGGGGGGGGGGCGGGGGGGCCCAGGACAGCGGGTGCCGGGACCGGGGGAGGGGCCGGAGCGGGGCCGGCGGGGGGATGGGCTCCCGGTGCCGCTCCCGGTGCCCCCCCTCCGCGGATCCCCCCGCCGTGTCCCGTGTGTGTGTCCGTCCCCCCCCCCCCCCCCCGGTCCCGCCGCCCCCTACCGGCCCCGGTGGGCGCAGCAGCACGAGCCACCCCGCGACCCCCCCGGTACCTCCCGCCGCTCGCGCTCCGCCGCTCCGCCGCGCGCAGGAAGGCGGCGCCCGCCCGCCCCCGGCCCGCCCCCCCCCCCCCCCCCCACACCCCCCCCCCCCGATCTGCCGCCGGCTCCGCGCACAGCGGCCGCCCCCCTCGCCCCCACCCGCGGCGGCAACGGCGGCTCCGGGACCCCCCCGCGCACCGGGACCCCCCCGCCATGTGCACCGGGACCCCTCGTGTGCATCAGGACACCCCCCCCCCCCGCCGTTTACACCGAGCCTCCCCCCCGCCGCGTGCCCCGGGCCCCCCCGAGCCTCGTGCCCGGCCGCGTGCCACGTTGCCGGTGCCGCGGGGGCGGGGGGACGGTGGGACACCCCCCCCCCGCCCCGGGGGGTCAGGGCACGGGGTGTGCCGGCACCGGCGAAGGCCGGACCGGGGCCCCGCCGCCCCCCCCGCGCCCCTCACCCCGGGGTCCCGGCCGGGCCCCCCCCCCCCGGGGCGGCAGCGGGAGCGGCGGGTGGGGCGGGTCCCGGTCCCGGTCCCGGTCCCGGTCCCGGTCCCGGTCCCGCCGCGCCGGCCTGGCACCGAGCCGTTCGGCGAGGGCGGCCGTGCCGGGGGCGCGGGCGCTTCCCGCTCTGCCGGGGCGGGAAATCCCGGCTGGGCCGGTGGTGCCGGCGGGACGAGGGCGGCGGGTGCCGGGAGCCGGGGAGCGGCCGCCGGTGCCGGTGGCGGTGACAATACCGGTGCCGGTGGCAATACCGGTGCCAGTGCTGGTGGCAATACCGATACCGGTGGCAGTGTCAATACCGGTACCAGTGCCGCTGACAGTGCCGGTGGCGGTGCCAATTCCGGTGCCAATTCCGGTGCCAATTCCGGTGCCAGTGCCGGTGCCGGTGGCAACACCAACACCGGTACCGGTGCCGGTGCCGTACCTGCGCGGGGTCGGCCAGGAGGCCGAGGCGGCAGCGGCCGCGGCGGGTCTCCATCTCCAGCGCCGACCCGCGGGCCACGGTCACCCGGCTGCGCTCGCTGCGGCAAAACATGGTGCCGGTGCCGGTGCCGGTACCGGGGCTGCCGCCGGCTCCCGCCGCACCTTCCCCCGGCGCCCGGCCCGCGGCAAACCCCTCCCCGGCCCCGCCGCACCTGGCACGGGGCGGGACGCAGCCTGGGGGGCACCGGGGGGGCAGCGGGGGGGCAGCGGGGGCACCGGCGGGAGCGCGGCCGGTACCGGGCGGCTCCTGGCACGGGCGGGACAATGGGCCGAGTCAGCGCCCGCAGCTGCGGGGCCGGGGGGGCCGCGCCTGGGGGGGGTGTGGGGGGGGTGTGTGTGGGGGTGTGTGTGTGTGTGTGTGTGTGTGTACACGCGTGAACCGGCGCGGGACCGCGCACGCGGGGCCGGTGTGTTCACACGCGCGCGCGTGCACCCTCCCCGCGGAACCCGCCGCCCCCCGGCCGCCCCGGCTCCCGGCGGCGGGTTCCGCCCGGGCGGCGCACCCGCTTGCCCGCTTCAAAGATGGCGGCGGCGGCGTCACCCCCGCCCGCCTCGCCGCGCCGCGCCGCGCCGGGCGGAAGCGGGTCCGCGCGGAATCGGTTCCCCCCCCGGCCCCGCCGGATGAGCAAGGCCCGGCGGCGCGGCGCGATGGCGGGCGGCGAGCACGGTGAGGGGCGGGCGGGCGGCGCTGCCCGCCGGGGCCGGGGGCCGGCGCCCCGGGCCGGGCCGCGCTAACGGCGGTGCCCCCCCCCCCCCCCCCCGCAGGGGAGGAGGCGGAGGCGGGCGGCGGGCACGGGTCCCACAAGAAGAAGCACAAGAAGCACAAGAAGAAGCACAAGAAGAAGCACCACCATGAGGCGGGGGCGCCGCCGCCCCCCCCGGCCCCCGGGCCCGCCGCCGGCCTGCGCAAGCCGCAGCTCAAGCTCAAGATCAAGCTGGGGGGGCAGATCCTGGGCACCAAGAGGTGAGGGGGGCCGGGGGGTCCCGGCCCCGCGGGCCCCGCGTGGGCGCCCGTCCCCGCGCCCTCGCCGGGCCCCCCGCGCCCCGGCCTCACCGGCCGCCCCCCCGGCAGCGTGCCGACCTTCACGGTGGTCCCCGAGGCGCCGCGCTCGCCCTCCCCGCTGATGGTGGTGGACGAGGAAGAGGAGCCCACGGAGGGGGTGCCCATCGAGCAGTACCGCGCCTGGCTGGGTGAGCGCTGGGGGGCGTGGGGGCCGATGGATGGGGGGGGGGGGGGGGAGCCCCGGGGGTGGGGGGGGCCGGGGCAGGCAGGGACGCGCTGATCCCCCCACGCACCCCGCAGCGAGCCGTGCCCCCCCGCGCTGGGGACAGGCTGGGCAGCGCTGCGGGGGCAGGGACGCGTCCCGCAGCCCCCCCCGGGGCAGTGTAGAGTCACCCCATCGCAGCTTCGGGGGCAGCCCGAGCCCCCACAGCCCCCCACACCCCCCCCCCCCCCGCCGGTGACTGTTCTCCCCGCCGCCACCCGGCCCAGATGAGGACAGCAACCTGGACCCCTCGCCGCTGCCGGACCTGGACGCCGAGAGCTGCTTTCCCGCCAGGGAGGAGGAGGAGGAGGAGGAAGAGCGCTGGCTCGACGCCCTCGAGAAGGGCGAGCTGGACGACAACGGGGAGCTCAAGAAGGAGGTGGATGAGTCCCTGCTGACGGCCCGGCAGGTGAGGGGGGCGGGGGGTGCAGCCCGGGATACCCGGGGCCGTGGGGCTGGTGCCCGCCCGGGAGAGGCGGGGAGCGGGGTCCCCCGGGACTGGTGGAGGGGCCTGGCCGTGGTGGCGATGATCCTCCCCCCGCCCCGTTCCCCTGCAGAAAGCCCTCCTGCACAAGCAGCAGAGCCAGCCGCTGCTGGAGCTGCCCATGGGTTACAAGGCGAAGGAGCTGACGGAGGAGATGCTGGTGAAGCGGGAGGAGCGGGCCCGCAAGCGGCGGCTGCAGGCGGCCAAGAAGGCGGAGGAGAACAAGAACCAGACCATCGAGCGCCTGACCAAGACCAACAAGGCCAAGGTGAAGACACTGCGGGAGCGCAAGGCCAAGCAGGCGCCCTGCCCCGTCGTCCACTACTGCAACGCCACCGACCGCATCACCGTCTCCTTCCCGGCGGGCATGGCCCTGCCGCTGCCGCCCGCCCCGGCCCCCGCCGTGCCCCCCGCCGTGCTCTGCGGCGTCGCCGGCTGCTCCAACCACAAGCGCTACTCCTGCTCCCGCACCGGGCTGCCGCTCTGCAGCCTGGCCTGCTACCGACGGAACCTCCTGCTGCAGGAGGCCGCGGCTTAGGGCCGGAGCGGGGGGTCAGGGGGGTCCCGGCCCCTCTGCTATGGACAGAGTGGGGGGGCCCGCGGCTGTGGGGCGGCCCCGGTGGGGAGCGGGGGGGGGTTGGGGGGGGGGGGGGTCCCGGGCAGGTCCCGCGGCGGTGCCACCGCCCGGTGCCGTGGAGCTGATTAAAGGTTTTTGGCGAAGGAGCTGTGTGTGGGTCCGCGGGGGCAGGGGGGAAGCTTGCCCGCCCGCACGCCCCCCCGAAGTGTTGTGGTACAGCCCGGATCCCCCCCCCCCCGGGGATGTTGTGGTACAGCCTGCCCCGTGTCCTGCTCACCCCCCCTCCCCGGGGGTGTTGTAGTACAGCCCATACCGTCGTGTCGTCGTCCCCCCCCTCCCGGCAGCTTTGTGGTACAGCCCGCTCCCCCTCTCCTGGGAGCGTTGTGCTACAGCCCGACGGCCCCCGCCCCGCCCCCCGGGCGTATCGTGGTACAGCCGGGCTCGGGGGCGGGGCACCGGGAAGCGCCCCAGGGCAGCGCCCATTGGCTGAGGCGCTGCCCGGCGGAAAGCGGCGGCGCTGGTTGGTCGGTCGCTCCGCCAATCGCGCGCTCGGGTGGTGCCTTCGCTGCGCGTTGGCCGGGCTCCCCCGAAGGCCCGCCCCGGGGGAGGGCCTCGGCCGGGCAGGGGCGGCTGCGGCGCGGTGCGAGGCTGCCGTTGGCCTCCGCGCCCGTCAGTCAGGGCCTGGAGGGCGGGGCCGCGCCCGCGGTTGGCGGCGGCGGCCGCCAGTCCCCGGCGGGGGCGGGGCTCGGTCCCTTTGTCTCTGTTGTTGGGCGTGAGGCGCGGGCAGACGGAGTCCGATTGGCGGGGGCAGGGCGGCGGCGGCGGCGCCGATTGGCGGGCGGCGGCGAGGCGGCGTCCGATTGGCCGGCGGTGGCGGCGGCAGGGGGCGGGACCTTCGGCCCGGGCGTGATGGCGGCGGCGGAGGCTGCGGCCCGGGCGGCGGCGGCGGGTCGGGTGGCCGCCATGGCGGCGGCGGCGGCGGCGGCGGCGGCGGCGGCGGGGGGGCAGCGGCTGCTGCTGCGGGCGGCGGGGGCCGGGGCCGGGGCGGCCGAGCGGGCGGAGCCGGCGCGGGGCTGCGGCGGGCTGTAGGCGGAGCCATGGAGCGGCCCGGGAGCGGCGGCGCCGAGGGGGCCTGGGCCGCGCTGCTGGGCCGGCAGCACCAGCAGGTACCGGGGGGGGGGGACACGGGACACACCGGCGGGGGCACCGGCCGGTCCGCGGATCCGCCGTGACAGCGCGGCTGTGCCCGCAGGCCCGGGAGTACTGCCCGGGGGTGAACAACCAGCCCTACGTCTGCGAGACCGGGCACTGCTGCGGGGAGACCGGCTGCTGCACCTACTACTACGAGCTGTGGTGTGAGTGGGGGGGGGGGGGGGAGGCGCCGCGGGGGGGGCGGCTGTTCGGTTGGGGGGTGGGTGACCCCCCCCCCCGGCTCCGCTCCCCGCAGGGTTCTGGCTCCTCTGGACCATCCTCATCCTCTTCAGCTGCTGCTGCGCCTACCGGCACCGCCGGGCCAAGCTGCGCCTGCAACAGCAGCAGCGGCAGCGGGAGATCAACCTCATCGCCTACCACGGTGCCTGCAACTACCCCGCCTCCATGATGGACCTCAGTGAGTCAGGGGGACCCCCAGACCCCCCCGTTTTCTCCCCCCCCCCACCACACGCCGGCTGCGTGCTCCACGTCCATCCCCTCCCCGGTGCCGGCCGGGCGCCCCCTGACCCGCGTCCCCCCCCCCCCCTCTCCTCAGGGATGCTGGCTTCCTTCAAGCTGCCGGCCTACGAGGAGGTGGCCCACCGGCCCAGCACGCCGCCGCCGCCGTACAGCACCATCCTGGCCCAGCTGAGCGGGCCCCGCAGCCGCCTGGGCTCCAGCAGCCTCACCCTCTCGCCCAGCTCGGAGAACTACACCAGCTGCTCCTGCGAGTCGAGCTGCGCCACCTCCCCCAGCAGCACCTCGCTCTCGGCGCGGGCGACGGACGAGACGGAGCGCAGCCGGGCCAGCACGCCCAGCGAGGACGGCGGCACCAGCAGCACCGGCACGGGCGCCAGCTGGGAGCTGCCCCCCGAGGAGGCGCCGGCCCGGGGGAACCCCCACAAACACGCCCTGTTCTCCTCCACTGTGGACTTCTTCGAGGCCGACTGCCACCCCTGCTCCGACATCGAGGAGGGCGAGGAGGAGGAGGAGGGCGGTGCGGCACGGGAGGAAGGTAGCGGCGGGGGCGAGCATTTCCGGCACCGGCGCCTGACGGGGGACTCTGGCATCGAGGTGGGGCGCTGCCAGGAGGAGGAGGAGGGCGAGGGCGAAGGCACCCACCTCCTGGGCAAGGCTGGCCCCGCGCCCCCGCCCTGCTGCGGGCTGCCGGGGGGGCCCGGCTCCCCTGTCCTGCCCATCTGAGCCCGGCCGCCCGCTCGCCCGGCCCTGTCCTGCTGCCTGCACCCCCACCGGGGGAGAACAGGGGGGATGCTGCACCCCCCCCCCCCCCAGCTCCCTCGCCTTTGGGGTGCGGTGGGTGTAACCCCACCCCCCGGTGTGGGGCTGAGCGGGACGGGCAGCGTTTGGGTGGGTGGTGCCGCCTCCCTCCCACTCCTGGTGCTGCCACAGCCCCCAGCTGCTGCCGCCGGGGTGGGGGCTCGGGGCAGCATCCCGGGGTTTGGACTCTCACCACAGAGCCCCCGGGGGTCCCTTGCCCTGACTGACCCCCCAATCCACCTCGTCCCCCCCCCCAAGCACACTCCATTGTTGTGTCCGGTACCTCGCGTGGTGTGGGCAGGCACTGGGTGGCCCCCCCCCCCGAGCTCCCCTCCCCTCTGAACTGCTTCCAGGGGCTGCTGGGGTCCCACGCCTGCCCTGTCCCCCCCACCCCCCTGCTGCTGGGGGCCTGGGGGGTGGGCGTCCCATCTCTATTGGGGGCCGGGCAGTTCAAGTAGCGTTCTCTCACCATTAAAGAGATGTGGAAGTACGGCCGCCCTGCGCCTGCTGGGGGTGGGGGGGGGGCAGCACCGGGGCTGAGCTGGGCCCCCCCCACCCCCAGGGAGGGGGTGTCCCCGCGAGCCCGGGGCAGCACAGAGCCGTGACACCCCCCACCCCGATACAGGCAGCACCTGACCACGCTGGAGGAGGTTTATTTTTGGGGGAGGAGGGGGGGGGGATCTGCGCCTCCACCCCCACCTGAGAAAGGTGGGCGTGGGCGTGGGCGTGGGCGGGCCCCCCCCTAGTAGTCCTCGGCCATCACCAGCACGACCAGCGCGGACCAGCCGGCGAAGGGGTGGCAGCCCTGTCCGCGGCCGGTGCTGTCGCTGTAGTGCTCCCAGAGGAAGCCGCTCTCGGCGTACTGCCGGTACAGGTTGCCCACCAGGTTACGGCGCAGGTCGCGGTAGAGCTCGGCCGCCCGCTCCCGCTGCGGCCCCTCGGCCTCGGCGTAACCGCGCAGCGCCCGCAGCGCCAGGTAGTTGACGTTGACCCAGACGGAGCCGCGCCAGTACGGGGGGTCGTGCTGGGTGTTGCGCTGCATGTAGAGCGGGCTGTCGCGGGACAGGGAGCGCAGCCCGAAAGGCGTCCAGAGCTGCCGCTCGCCCCGCATGGCGTCCAGCAGCGCCGGCAGCCGCGGCGAGTCGGGGCGCAGCAGCTGCAGCAGCAGCGGGAAGAGGCTGACGTAGCCCAGGGCCGCCACGAAGCGCGGCCGGGGCGCCTCCCGCACCTCCCGCACCAGCCGGGGGGCTGGCGGGGGTCTCCCCGGGGCGGCCGGCACGGCCGGCTGCCAGCGCAGCCCCACGGCGGCGCTGTGGTTGCCGTAGTCGGCGAAGGCGCCCAGCTCCGGCGCCCAGTGCAGCCGTTCCAGCAGCCCGTTGTCGCTCAGCGCCCGCTCGGCCGCCCGGTAGGGCCCCGCCGGCTCGCCCAGCCGCTCGGCCACCTCCGCCAGCACCCGGGCGGCCAGCGCCATCCAGCAGCGCAGGTCCAGGTGCCGCTCCTCGGGCGAGGGGTGGGAGGCGCGGGGGTAGTCGTCCAGCCCCGAGGCCAGCGTCTTGGGGTTGAGGAAGAGCTCGGGCTGGGGGTCGCGGCCGCGCCAGCGGAAGGTGAGGGGCAGCGGCCCCGCCTGCGTCCGGTTGAACCAGTCGTACCAGGCGCGCAGGCGGGGGAAGAGGCGGCGCAGGTAGGGCAGGGGGGCGGCGGGCAGCAGCCCCTGCAGCGCCAGCAGCAGCGTGGGGGGGTTGGCCGTCTCGCTGCGCTGCAGCAGGAACTCGGGGGGCACCTTGGCCCGCGCCTCCTCGCCCAGGATCTGCTCGCGGGGGATCCAGCCCTCGACGTTCATCAGGTCCAGCCAGTGGGCGATGACCTCGCGGCTCAGCGCCGGGTCCCAGCGCGCCAGCAGCAGCTGGTGGAAACCCTCGTCCCAGAGGAAGCCGCGGGGGAAGAAGGAGCGGGAGGGGACGGCGGTGAAGAGGGCGGCCTCGGCGGCGGGCAGCGGGCGCTCCTGCAGCGGCGACTGGACCAGCGAGCGCCCGTGGAAGTAGCCCATCCCGCCCAGGAGCTCGCTGAGGGCGGCCTGGGCGAAGCGCTGCTGCGGCGGGGGGAAGCCCTTGCGGGCCAGCCCGAAGGTCTCCTCGAAACGCCGCTCGAACGCGGCCGCGTGCCGCGCCAGCGCCGCCGACAGCGTGCCCCCCGCCAGCCGCCCGGGCCGGCCCCCGGCGCTGCCCGACTCGAAGGTCACCTCCGCCACGGCCGGCAGCTCCAGCGTCACCTGGTGAAGCAGCAGGCGGCCCCGGGGGGGCTCCCCTGGGAAACCCCCGAAGGCGTCGACGGCAAAGTAGCGGCGGCGCGGCTTCCCCGGCGGGGCGAAGACGAAGCGGTCGCTCAGGCTGCGGCGCACCAGCTCGGTCAGGCGGTGCAGGCTGGGGCTCGGCGCCTCCAGGTAGTTGTAGCTGCGAGGGGGGAAAAGGGAGTGGGGGGGGGTGTCAGGGTGGTGGGGAGGGGGCGGGGGGGGGGGGTGGAACAGGGCCGTGGCCAAGCACCTGGCAAATTTGGGGTCCTCCCCGCTGCCGGCGGTGGGGCGGAGGAAGGTGAGGGTGAAGCGTCCCAGCTCCTCCGTTGCCCCCGTCACGGCGGCCAGGCGCGTCCCGTTCTCCAGGCGCGGCTCCAGCGTCCCCTGCTCGTCCGTGGCGACGTAGAAGAAGAGGGAGAGGAGGGGGGCCGGGCCGCCCCCCGCCTGCGGAGGGAGGGGGGGGTGTGGGAGAGGAGGGGGGCCGGGCCGCCCCCCGCCTGCGGAGGGAGGGGGGGGTGAGGGAGAGGGGAGGAAGGGGGCTCCCCCGGCGCGCGCGGCCCCGCTGCCTCACCTCAGCCCGCGCGGTGACGCGCCAGCTCCAGTCCCCGCCGTGCTCCCCCCCCGGCCGCTTGACGAACTCGGTGGTGAGCAGCAGCCCCCCGTCGCGCAGCTCCTGCGCCCCGAAGTTCTCCCCGTCGTGCATCAGCCAGCCGTAGCGCGACAGCCCGTCGCTCTGCTCGCACGTGTGCCGCAAGCTGCCGCCGCCCCCCCCGCGCTGCTGCAGCCACATCAGGCCTGGGGACACCGGGGGGGGCGGGGGGGGGGGGTCACCCTCGGTTCTCCGGGGCTCCCCCCCCGCCTCCCTTTGCCCTCCCCCCCGCCCTCACCGGTGACGAGAGCCCGCGGGCTGCGCGTCTTCATCCCGAAGTAGACGTGAGGCCGGTACGTGCCCCAGAAGCGGCGGGGCGAGGCGAGGGGCCCGGTGGAACCGGGGGGCAGCGCGGGGGGCGCGGGGTGGGGGGTGACGAGGCGGGAGGCCGCGCTCCACCGGCCCCACTCCACCGCCGCCAGCCCCAGCGCCAGCACCGCCAGCGCCCCCGCCGCCGCCGCCGCCGCCGCCCGCCCGCGGCCCCCCCCCCGCGGCGGCTCCTCCCGCTCCCGCCGCAGCCCCCGCTCCCGGGGCCGCTCCCGGGGCCGCTCCCGGGGCCCGTCCCCGCCGCGCCGCCGCCGCTCGCCCGCCATGGCGCCCCCCCGCTGACGTCATCGCGGCGCGACGGCGGGGAAGAGCGGCGCGGCCGGCGAGGGCGCCCCCTGGCGGGCGGGCGGGTAACGGCGGGGTCCGTCTGAGCGCGCCCCCCCCCCCCCCCCATCACCCCAAACCCGGCCCCGAGCGCACAGCGACCCCCCCGCCGCCGCAACACCCGGGCTCAGCACCCCCTTACAAGCCGCTTTATTGTGTCCCTGGGTCGGCCCCACAGCCGGGTGGGGCGGGAGGGGTGGGGGGGGGGGACACACCCCCTCCCCACGGCAGAGGGAGGGGGACGAGGGGGGACGCAGTGGGCACAGCGAGCCCAGACCCCCCCCCCCCCCCCCAAAACCGCCAACCCGCCGCGGGGCCGATGGCCGGCAGCGACAGCCCCGCTCACTGCTTGACCTGTCCCCCATCGCCCTCGCTCACGAAGCGCTTCCGGCCCCTGCGGAGGAGGAGGAGGATGAAGGGGGGGGTGGGTACCCCCACACCCCCCCCCCCGACCCCCCCCCGTGCCGGTACCTGGCGGGGCAGGCGTCCCGCAGCGCCCTGGTGATGATGCCGCGGTCGAAGCAGAGCTCCACCAGCCGCTCGAGCAGCCCGTGGGCCAGCGGCACGTCCAGGCTGATGTCCCCCAGCTCCTCGTACACGCGCTGGAAGCCCTGAGGAGGGGGGGGGGGGGGGTCACGCACACCCCCACCCACCCCCCCACACAGAGCAATGTTAACCCCGGGGGGTGCGCGGCCCGCCGACCCCCCCCGCCCGCCTCCCCACGCTCACCCGGTTCATCTGGTCGAGCGTCACCAGCCCCGTCTCCCACAGCACCTGCAGCAGCGTCACCATCATGGCCACGGGTCCCTCGCCGGAGCCCTCCAGCACCATCACCACGGCCTGGGGGCAGCGGGCGTCAGCGGGGGGGGGGACACACACACACACACACACGACACCCCTCACCCACCCCCCCCCCCGGGACCCCCCCACCCCTCACCTCGTACACCAGCTCGTGGTGGAAGTGGGGCACCTCCAGCTCCCGCAGACAGTGCTCGGCCTCCGACACCTCCCCCGAGAGCAGGTACTCCCGCAGCAGCAGGTTCATCTGGGGACGGAGGCGACTTTTGGGGGGGGGGGAGCATGGGGGGGGGTGGGGGAATAGCACGAGCCTGATGGGGAGGGGAAATGGGGACAGCTGGGGGGTCCCCACTGCCCCGGGAGGGCATTGGGATGAGTATGGGGGGGGGACGGACAGTGCAGCCGGGGTCACATCCTGGAGGGGGGGGGGAATCCATGGGGCATATCGCAATGGGGGGGGGTGCAGGGATGAGAGATGGAGCCGGGGGGGGGACACACAGGGCACAGGCAGTGCTGGGGGAGGGGGGTGGGGGTGCTGACCTCCTTGACGAGGTGCTTGACGGGGCGCTGGCCCCCCCCGACACCCCAGACGTTGTCCAGGCGGTTGACGTCGCGTTTGATGCGGAGCAGGACGGCGGCGCGGTCGAGGGCGGCCCTGCGGGATCGGGGGGGTGGGGGGGTGGAGGTGTGAGGGTGGCCGTGGCAGGGGCCGAGGGGGGTCCGGGGGGGGCCCTTACCTGGCGTGCTCGCAGTCCACACGCCCCTTGTAGCGCTCCAGGAAGCCCAGGGGCAGCGCGTGGTCGGCCACCGCCCGGGCGATGAACTGGCCCAGCATCTGGGGACAGAGTCTCAGCCCCCGGCCGCCCCGCCCCACCCGGGCCACCACGCAGCCCCCAGCATGGCCACGGCCCCCCCACAGCCGTGTCCCCTCGGAGCACCCCCCATCACAGCCACGGCCCCCCCACAGCCGTGTCCCCTCGGAGCACCCCCCATCACAGCCATGGCCCCCCCAGCACAGCCACAGCCCCCCCAGCATGGCCATGGACCCCCCTAGCACAGCCGTGTTCCCTCTGAGCAGCCCCCTGCACAGCCACGACCCCCCCCCACAGCCACGGCCCTTCAGAGCATCCCCCATCAGAGCCATGGGCCCCCCCCTCACATCCATGTCCCTTCAGAGCATCCCCCCCCCCCAGCGTGGTCGCATCCCCCCGGCACAGCCACAGCCCCCCCCCCCCCACCCGCCAGCACCTGGGGGGCCTCGGGGGTGTCGAGGATGAGGTCGGGCAGGTCCCGCAGCATCTCGTCGAAGGCGCAGGCGATGTCCTCGGGGGCGAGGACGCGTCCCACCAGGTCGGCGAGCAGGCGGGAGGTCAGCTCGCGGTGGCTGGCCTTCCCCTCCAGCGCCAGCGCCACGGCCAGCGCGGGCACCGCGTGCCGGCGCCCGCCCAGGTTCAGCCCCCGCAGCAGCTCCTGCGCCCGGCACGTCACCCCCCCGCCAGCCGCCCCCGCGGGGGGGGGCACACCCCCCCTCCCCACCCTCCCACCGCCACACCCCCCCACTTTGGCTCCCCCGGGACCCTGCCCCACCACCCCGGGGCTGCCCAGACCCCCCCCAAGGGGGGACCCATCCCCGCGGCTCGCCGCCCCCCTCCCTGAGGAACCCCCTCTCTCTCCGCCTCACCCCCACGAAGGTCCCCACCCCCAGGAGACCCCCCTCCCCAGGAGACCCTGCCCCATCCCCACAGCTCGCTGTCACCAAGGGGCCACTGCCCCCTAACCCTAACCCTTTCTCTCCACCTCACCCCCACGAAGGTCCCACCCCCAGGAGACCCCCCTCCCCAGGGGACCCTGCCCCTTCCTTAAGGGTCCCCCACTAGCAGCAGCCCCCCCTCCCACATGAAGGGACCCTGCCCCATCTCCGAGAACCCTTGTCACCGAGGGGTCCCTGTCCCCTCCCCCAGAGACACTCCCCCTCCCCAAGGAATCCCCCGAAGGTCCCCACCCCAAGGGACCCCCCCTCCCCAGGGGACCCTGCCCCATCCCCGGGGCTCCTCATCCCCCAGGGGCCGCTGCCCCCTCCCCGAGGACCCCAGCCCCCCCCCCCCCACGCACCATGACCTCGCTGGTGTCCCCGTGCTCGAAGTACTCCAGCACCATGGGCTGCACGTTCTTCTCCAGCTCCCCCTCCTCCAGCTCGGGCACCACGGTGGCGTAGACGGTGTCACCCTGCGGGGACGGGACGATGCCGCCGCCGCCCACCCCGGCCGGACCCCCGCGGGGGCTGCCCGTGAAATGGGGGGGCCTGGGGGGGGGGGGCTGAGGCCATACCTGCGCCACCTCGTCATAGTTGGGGTCACGAGCGTCGGGCTCCTGGTAGCCGTAGACCACGCCGGGGGCACCCCACACACCCTTGCCCCCAGCCCCACCTGCACCGGGCACACGTGGGGTGAGCGGGGGGGCTCAGCGCCGGGGGGGCACCGAGGCCCCTGGTGGGCCCCCCCCCCCCCCAGGTAGGGACTCAGCCTGGGGCTGGGGGGAGACCAGCAGCACTGGGGATGCAGGAGGGGTCCCAGCCCCACGGGGGACACGGGGTGGGGGTCAGGCAGGCTCCCAGCCCCACGGGGGACACGGGGTGGGGGTCAGGCAGGGTCCCAGCCCCACGGGGGACACGGGGCGGGGGTCAGGCAGGGACCCAGCCCCACGGGGGACACGGGGCGGGGGTCAGGCAGGGTCCCAGCCCCACGGGGGACACGGGGTGGGGGTCCCAGCCCCACGGGCGGGCGCTGCCGCCCCTCACCTTTCTTGGGCAGCCCGCGGCCCTTGCCCGTGCGGGAGCGGCGGTCGTGGGCCCGGCCCTTGGGGCTGCCGGGCTCGGGGCCGGGCTCGGCGCCCTCGGAGAGCGACTCGCGGGCCGAGTCCCGGGACGACGTGCGCCGCAGCCGCCGCTTGGCCTTGGCCTTCAGCCGCGCCTCGTGCAGCAGCTTCTCCTGGGGGGTCCAGGTGCGGGGACCCCCGGCCCCCAGCAGCTCCTCGTCCCCATCCTCCTCTTCCTCCGCAGCCGCCGGGCAGGGGCCCTGCGCACCGTGGGCACTGTCACCGCGCACCGGGGCACCGCGACACGACCCGGGACCCCCTTGGACCCCGCACCGTGCACCCTGTGACGTACTGGGACCCCCGTGCACACCCCAGCCTCCCCCAGAGCCCCCCACACGTACCCTGTGACCTCCTAGAACCCCCGTGCACCCCTCCAGCCTCCCCTGGGACCCCCATGCACCCCCCACCATGTACCCTGTGACCTCCTGGGACCCCCGTGCACCCCCCAGCCTCCCCCGGAGCCCCCCACCACATACCCTGTGACATACTGGGACCCCCATGCACCCCCCAGCCTCCCCCGGGACCCCCATGCACCCCATGACATACTGGGACCCCCGTGCACCCCCCAGCCTCCCCTGGGACCCCCATGCACCCTGTGACCTCCTGGGACCCCCGTGCACCCCCCCAGCCTCCCCCAGAGCCCCCCCCATGCACCCTGTGACCTCCTAGAACCCCCGTGCACCCCTCCACCCTCCCCTGGGACCCCCATGCACCCTGTGACCTCCTGGGACCCCCGTGCACCCCCAGCCTCCCCCGGAGCCCCCCACCACGTACCCTGTGACCTCCTGGGACCCCCATGCACCCCCCAGCCTCCCCTGGGACCCCCATGGACCCCTAACCTCCCTGGGACCCACATGGATTCCTCCCCCCCCCCCCCCCGGAAGTGCTCCCCCAACCTCCCCCACCATGCACCCTGTGACCTCCTGGGACCCCCGTGCACCCCCCCAGCCTCCCCCAGAGCCCCCCACCATGCACCCTGTGACCTCCTGGGACCCCCGTGCACCCCCAGCCTCCCCCGGGACCCCCAAGGGACCTCTGCCACGTGCCCCCCCCAATTTCCCTGGGACAACCCCCCTCCAAGTGCCCCCCCAGCCTCCCACGGGACCCCCCCCTCTGCCCCGCAGGGACCCCCGACTCCCCCCCCCCACCCCCCCCAGTTCCCGTCGGTGCCGCCTCGGCCCGGTCCCCGTTCCAACCGGGAAAAGGTGTGGGGGGGGGGGTGTTAGGGACGGGGGGGTCGCTCGGCCCGGTCCCACCCCGGGGCCGTTACTTGCCGTGGCGAAGGGGCCGCGGTCGGCGGCGCCCAGCTCGGCGGCGGGGGCGGCCATGGCGGGCGGCACCGGGGCCGCACCGGGACCGGGACCGGGACCGGGGAAGGGGCGCTCGGCTCGGCCCGACCCCGCCCCGCGGCGGAAGTGACCGGGGCCGGCGGCATCATGGGAACCGTAGTCACACCGGGGGCTCCGGTATCCCCGGCGTCCCCGTCGAGGAGGGTCGGGGAGCGGGCAGAGCCCGCCCGGGGACCCGGCCCCGGTTCGAGCGTGCCGCCGGCGGGAGCGGCTCCCGGATCCGCCCCCCCCCCCCCCGCGGGGTTTTGGGGTGCGGGGGGGGGGGGGGTGGAGGCAGATGATTAACGGGGATCCCGGTTCCGCCGGTTTATTGCCGCGGCGCAGGGTCAGGCGTCGGGGACGCCGCCGGCACACGGCACCCGCCAGCGCCGGGACCGGCGCAGCCGCAGCTCCAGCCACCGCTGCGGCCCCCCCGGCGCGGAGCACCGGGGGACGGCACCCCCCGGCAACCGCGCCGGCTCCGCGGCACCGGCTGGGGGGGTCCCCGCTGCCGCCGGCGCCCCCGGGCTGCCCGCGCTCGGCTCCTGCGGGCGGGCACCGGTGTCCGAGCCTGGACGGGGAGAGGAGGGGGGAGTCGGGGGGGGGGGGGCATAACGGGGCCGCCGGCGGGGAGGGGGGGGGGGGGTCGCCCCAAAAGGTGGCTCTCGCCCCGCGCTCCCCAACATCCCCGCCTGTGCGTGTGTCCCCCTCCCCGCCCCGCCGGTGACTCACAGCAGCGGCGCAGGGAGCGCCAGGGGCGGGGGGCCCCCCCGGCCCCCCCGGCGGGCTGCTGCAGGAGGCAGAGGATGGCCCCATCCATCTGCTGGAAGACGCGGAGGGCGAGCAGGGCCTGACGGGTTTCGGGGTCCAGCCCGGAGCGCTCGGAGCCCACCAGCTCCCGCACCAGCTCGAAGTCCTGACGCAGCTGCAAGGCTCCCTGCAAGCTTCGGAGACCCGGGGGGGGGGGGATCACCGTTAGCCCAAACCCCCCCCCCCCCCGGCATTACCGGCCCCGCCGCCGTCCCGCTACCTGAACTTGATCCTGCGGGTCAGGATGTGATCCATCCAGGCCTCCAGGAACGCCGTGGTCGCCTGGGCCAGGGCGGGCGCCTGGGCGTCGCGGGGCAGGAGCCAGGCGACCTGCAGCACCCTGCCCAGCACCGCCTGCGCCGCCGCCGCCGCGTACGCACTGGGGGAACGGGGAGGCTCTGCGGGGGGCGAGGTGGGGGGGTGACACCCTGCCTGCCGCCCCGCCTGGCACCACGGAGACACCCCCCCCCCCCCCCCCGCAGCACCCACCGGCGCGGGGGCCGCCCCTCCAGTGCTTGCCCAGCGGCATGGTCTGGTCGAAGATCTCCGCTGACAGCCGCTTGCAGTCCGCGGAGAACATCCTCAGCACGTCCCCCGAGAAGAGCTGGGGGGCAGAGCCAGGCTGGCACAGCGGCCCCCCCCCCCCCCAGTTCCCCTGCGCTGTGCCCACCCGGAGCAGAACCACCGGGACCCCCCCGGCCCGGCCCGGCTGCCGGAGGTCCCGGTGGCCGCGGTGGGGCTGTACCTGGATGCTGGTGGCCGTGGAGCGGATCTGCTGGCACAGCTGGTGCTCCTGCAGGGACGGTGGGGTGGGGGGCAGCGCCGGGGGGGCGGCCCCGGGCCCCGGGAAGATCCCGTTCACCAGCACCACCAGCGCGTCTGTCTCTGTCCTCAGCAGCTGGAGGGGAGAGGGGTGAGACGAATCCTGCCCAGTGGCCAGCCCCACGGCCAGCCCCACGGCCAGCCCTACAGCCAGCTCCAGCCCCCAATCCTACAGCCAGCCCCAGAACCAGTCCCACAGCCAGCCCTGGCCCCATAGCCAGCCCCACAGCCAGTCCCCAGCCCCACAACCAGCCCCACAGCCAGCCCCTAGCCCCATGGCCAACCCCACAGCCAGTTGCCAGCCCCACGGCCAGCTCCAGCCCCAGCCCTCCAGCCAGCCCCAGCCCCACAGCCCGTCCCCCAGCCCAGCCTCTGCAGGGAGGGGGGCTGCCCCGGGGTGCCCCGTCCCCCCGTACCTGCAGGTCCCCCTGGGTGAGGAGCAGGAGCTGGGGCAGCGCCCGGGCCGCCAGGTACCGGCGGGCTGTGCCCACCAGCCAGGAGCCGGCCGCCTGCGCCGTGGCCAGGCAGCAGCCCAGCACCTGCAGGCGCAGGCAGGGAGGGCGGCCTGGGGGGGGCAGGGGGTGACGAGAGGTTCCCCGGGACCCCCCCCGGGGTGCCTGTGTGCGTGTCCCCCCTCCCCAGACCCCCACTCACCGGGCGGGCAGGCGGGCAGGGCCCGCAGGCAGCGCAGGGCGAAGGCCAGCGCCGGGTAGAGCCGCTGCAGGCTGAGCGCCGGCCGGCTCCGCACCCATCCTGCCGCCGGCATCGGCTCCCCCGAGCCCGGCACGGACAGACCCGAGCCCAGGGCGCGGGTGAAATCTGGGGGGAGTTGGGGGGGGACACACACACACCGGTCAGCAGCCCTGCACCCCCATCCCACCTGCACCCCACACCCTGCACCCTGTGTCCTGCACTCCCACCCACAGCCCACACCCCGTACCTGGCACCCCATACCCTGCGCCCTGCACCCCCCACTCTGCACCCCATACCCTGCACCCCCCTCCCACCCGCCACCCTGCACCCCCAGATCTGTACCCCACAACCTGCACCCCCCTCCCACCCACACCACCCACCTCGCACCCCACACCCTGCACCCTGTACCCCCCTCCCGACTGCACCCCACATCCCACACCCTGCACCCCGTACCCTGCACCCTGTACCCGCCTCCCACCTGCACCCCACACCCCACACCCCACACCTCTGTCCCAGCTCCGGAGGACGCCGCGGCAGAGCAGGCGCAGGCAGAGCCCCCCCAGCTCCTCCTCACACTCCTGGGGGACGCGGGCTGCGGGGGGGACAGGGCGTGAGGGCAGCGCACCCCGGGGATGCCGGGGACCCCCCGCCACGCACACCCCAGCCCCCCCCCCACCTACCCTGGGCGAGAGCGCGGCTCAGCTCCCACGCGGCTGCCGTGCCCGTCCCGCAGTGTGGCACCCCCAGGCTGTGCCCCAGTGCGGCACCAGCAGCCCCCCAGAAGAGCGGGCGGTACTGGGCGTGCAGGGCCTCGGCGGCCGGCGCACGGCACGACGTCCGGCCCGCGGCGCCCGTGTCCGGGCTCTCCGCCGCCACCGGCTTCTCCAGCTTGGTTCCGCGGACACCACAGTGCCAGAGGGTGTCGGTGGAAGCCACCAGCACCCCCAGGATGAGGCCCATCAGCTCCTCGTCCTCCCTGCACAGCGCCCGCAGCTCCCCCGCCAAGCCCGGCGGCTCCTCCTGTCCCGAGCTTCCCGCTGCACCGCGCTCCGGGGGCCAAGGCACCGCGGCGTCCTCCCAGCCCGCAGCCCCGTCACCGCCGTCCCGCGGCTGCAGGAAGGGCCGGAGCCGCTCGGCCGCCAGCCGGCCCCGCTCGGCCGCCAGTATCCCCAGCACCCTGCCCGCGGGGAAGGCGCGGGGGCTGTCGCCGGCGGCCCCGTGGCCACCGCTGGGCAAGCGTCGGGCGACGCCCGGCTCTAGGAGCCCCAGCGCCTGGTTGTAGATCTCCAGCCCCTGGAAGAGGTCGCAGAGCAGCGCCGGGGCGGGGGGTCCGTGCCCCAGCGCCCGCAGCCGCGCCTCGGCATGCCGCTCGGCCAGCCGTGCCGCGTGCAGCGCCGGCGGCAGCAGCGCCCGCCGCACGCGCGCCGGCGCCTCGCACCCGCGCAGCCGGCCCCAGCGCCCGGCCTGGGCCCGCAGCTCCCGGCACAGGTCCCGCAGCGGCGGGGCGGCCCCCGGTTGTCCCGCCGGTGGCTCCGGCAGCGCCAGGAACCGGCGGAGGAGGCGGGAGGCGGCTCTCAGCCAGCGGCCGCAGCGGCGGGTGAGGCGGAGGCGGTGGCGGTGCCGCAGCAGGGCGTGCAGGGCGGCAGCGCGCTCGGCCAGGCGCGGGTGGACGGGGTGGTAGGAGAAGGTGCCGGTGCCGGGCGGGGGCCGCGCGTGTGCCCGGAAGGTTTGGCTGCGGGGGTCCCACCAGACGCCGAGGCAGTGGCGCAGCCCCGGGAGGCTCTGCTCCAGCGGGGCCAGGAAGGACGGCGCTTCCTCCTCCTCATCCTCGCTGCTGTCGTTGCTGTCGGCGTGGGCCGGTGCAGCCGCGCAGCGTGGCCTCGGCCACGGGCAAGGAGCGGGACAGGCCCCCCAGGGAGCTGCTGCCTGCAGGGTGGGGCAACGTGGGGGGCCGTCCCCGCCCACGGGCACCCCGGGGAGCCCCCCGCCCCTCCCGGCACAGGCTGCTCCCGCCGGGTGCAGGCGGCTCGTTAGGCGTTAATTACACCTTAATTAGGCAGCACTGTGTCACCCGTCGCGCCGCCAGACCCGTCAGGGTTTCCCCTCCAGCCCCCCCGGGCTGGGCACTGGGCGATATGGGGTTAACCGGGGGAAGGGGCGGGGCTACTGCGGGGAGGGGGCGTGGTTTCTGGTCGAGCTGGCTCCGCCCCCCGCCACCGCGGGGTCGCCCCACCCGTGGCCACGCCCCCTCCAACAGCCGACGCCCTTTCAACAAACCCCCCCCCCCCCCCTCAACCGACCACGCCCCCCCGGGGGGCGGGGGTCGTTGTCAAGGAGACGGCGGGAGCGGCGGCGGGCCCGGGGCCGGTGGCACCGGGCCCAGCCAGTGTCCCCGGTGAAGGGCAGAGCCCGGGGGTCTCCCCGTCCGGCCCGGGCCTCACCTGCAGGCGGGGCTCTGCGCCGCCACGCTCAGGGCTGCCGTCCTCCATGCTGGGCCGCCCCCGGGGGCTCAGGCCTCGCCAGCGTTAAACCCGGGGGACCGGGCGGGGCTGGGAGCGGACGGCGCCGCCGCGCCCGGCGCGGGGAGGCGGGGACGGCGGCAAAGCGCCGCGGAGCCCCGGTGCCGCCCGGCGCGGGCCTCACGGGCCGCCGTCCTGCCCGCACCCAACATGGCGGCCGGGCAGCCTCAAGCCCCGCTTCCGGTCGGCGCCGCGCCCCGCTTCCGGTGCGCCTCCAGCCGCGCTCCCCGGCAACATGCGGGCCGCGGGCGGGACGCGGGGACCGGACCCCCCCGGGACCGGGGCCCCGCCCCCCGCCTGCCCCTGGGGCTGCGTGCCCGGCCCCGGCGGCTGGAGCGGCGGTACGGGCCGGGGGGGGTCCCGGGGCGGCGGGAGCCGCGCTGCGAGCCGGCCTGCCGGGGCTCGGAGGGGCCCGGGACCGGGGCTCGAGGGTCTCGGGGGGGAACCGGGGCCGGGGGGGCGGCGGCGGGGAGGAGCCCGGGGCCGGGGGGGCGGCGGCGGGGAGGAGCCCGGGGCCGGGGGGCGGCGGCGGGGAGGAGCCCGGGGCCGCCCCGCCGCCGCCGCGTTTCGGTTTCGTTTCGGTTTCGTTTCCGACGGCTCAGGGCCGGCTCCGCTCCCCGCAGCGCCGTTCTGTCCCCGGCACTGCCAGCCCGGCCCCGCTGAGACCGACCGCAGCCGGCGGCAGGTACGTGGGAACCGGCGGCGGGGGGTGGCTGGAGCCCCGGGGGGGCCCGGCCCGGTGCCGCCGCAGCTCCCGGTGCCGCCGCAGGTCCTGGTGCCGCCGCCGCAGCTCCCGGTGCCGCAGGTCCCGGTGCCGCCGCCGTCCGCCTCCTGCCAGGGGAACCGCAGCGCGATGTGGGCAGTGCCCGGGGCCCCGGGCGCCCTCGGCCGCGGTGAGTCGGGGGCGCGGGGGGGGCGGCCGGCGGGGCCGGGGCGCGGGGTTCCGCTGACCGGCCCCCGCTTCTCCCTGCGCAGTCCCGGGCACCTGGCACTGCCCCGGCCGGGTGCGGGAGTCCAGCGAGGAGGAGGAGGAGGAGGAGGAGGAGGAAGAGCGGGTCGCCCTCGGGCAGCCGTGGGAGGTTTCCAGCGAGGACAGCGGCCCCCCCTACAACTTCTGCGGGTTCAAGAAATCCTTCCTGTGCACCGAGCTGCCCCCCGCCCGGCCCCCCGACAGCGCGCTCCAGGGGAAGCTGCAGCGGCTGCCCGCGCCCTGGGGGCACCCGCTGACGGCCGAGGTGAGGGGCAACCCCCCCTGCCCAAAACGGGCCCCCCTCCGTGCCCGAAATTGCCCCTGTCCCTGCCCCCTCCACAGCTGCATCGCGTCCTCTGCTCCCTCTTGTCCTCCGTTTTTGGGGGAGTGGTGGGGGCTGGCGGCACGGGCTGGGGGGGGGCTGGCGGCACGGGCTGGGGGGGCTGGCTGGGCGGGGGGCTGGCTGGGCGGGGGGCTGGCAGTGCTCCCAGCCGCGGCACAGTGCCGGGCACCGGCGCTCACGGCGTCGCTCCCCCCCAGGAAGCCGAGCAGAACGCGCGGGAGCTGGTGGCAGAGGAGGAGCGGATGAAGAGGAAGGCGGAGAAGAAGAAACTGAAGAGGAAGGTGGGTGTGCCCCGGGGGGGGGGGGGGTTGCCCTGCCAGCTCACCTCGCCGTTACCCCGAGAGGGGGGCACATGCTGGGGGTTTGCTCCCACCCCCCCCAGCAGCGCCGAGGCAGAGCTGCGGCGTGGGGCCGCTCACGGCTTGCTCTCCTGATTTCCAGAAGCAAAAAGAGCGGAAAAAACGTGAGAAATTAGGACAGGAGCTGATAAACAAGCAGGAGACCGAGTCGGTGAGCAACTGCCAGCCCCTGCCTGGCCGGGGCGGGGGGGGGGGGGGGGGGGCTGCGGCAGCCGGGCCCTGCCGCCCCCGGGGGGTCCTGGAAGCGGGATGGGGTGGGGAGGGGGGTGGGCCACACCCGCTGCCCCGGCTGCCGTCTCACCCCTGCCCTCTCCTTCCAGAGCCCCTCGTCCCTGCGCAGCCCTGCGGGCGCTGGGCACCCCCAAAACAGCAATGCTGAGGAGGGGGAGGGCTGGCCGGGCCCCAGCCGCTCTGCAGGACCCCGGGATCCCTCGGGAGTGGAGGGAGGCGGCCGGGAGGCCAGGGTGGAGGAGATGGAGGTGAGGGCTCCTGGCGTGGGGGTGCCCCACGGCTGGGCCCAGGGGTGCCCCACGGCCAGGCCCGGGGCTCTGCCCGCCCTCGCCCACCCTCCCTCCCCCAGGACGAGCTGGACTTGAGCTGCACCTTCGTCTTCAAAGCCCGGCAGAAAGCGGGGGTGAGGCTGCCGGCCCCCGCCAAGGAGAAACCGGCCAGGACGGGCACTGCGGAGCCGAGCAAGAGGGCACCGGGGAAGGTGAGCCGGGGCCCCGGGGAGGGGGACCTGCCCCCCCCCGGGCAGCCAAACCCAAGCTGCCCTGCCTGCCCCCCCCCGCAGGTGCCCCCGCCCCAGCCTGCTGTGCCCCCGGACGTGAGCGTGGTGCAGCAGAGCCTGATTCTCGCAGGTCAGTGCCCCCCCGGGCAGCGAGGGAAGGGGGGGGGGGACATGCGGGGGGGTTTGGGCCAAGGCCCCCCCGCCGGCAGGGATCCAGGTTGTCCCTGGAGTGTCTTTCCTTCAAGGCTGGGTGACGGGAAGGCGATTCTCTGTTTTGTGCTCCCCGTGTCCCCGCTGCAGGTGGGGGGAGCATAGCTCTGGTGACTGGTGTTTACTGGGGGGGGGGGTCAGTGGTCAGCAGCGAGCAACACTTTCCCCACAGGTCGCGGCAACGAAGCTGCCCAGAAGGGCCGCTACGCCGAGGCGGTGCAGGCTTTCACCGAGGCCGTGAAGCTGAACCCCAGGGAGCACCGGTGGGCGACGGGGCCGGGGAGCAGCGTTCCTGGGGGGCTGCGGGCCCTGGCCAGCAGCGACACCCCCCCCCCCCCCCCAATCTCCCCCCAGGCTGTTTGGGAACCGCTCCTACTGCTACGAGAAGCTGCGGCGCTACGAGGAGGCTCTGCGGGACGCGCTGGTGTCGCTGGGGCTCCAGCCCGGCTGGCCCAAAGGCTTTTTCCGCAAGGGCAAGGCGCTGCGGGGGCTGGAGGTACCGGGGTGGGGTGGGGGGGATATGGGGGGGTTATGGGGTGCTGCGGCAGCCGGAGCTGAGCCCCCTCTGTGCCGGGCCCCAGCGCTACGCCGAGGCCGCCAGCACCTTCGAGGAGCTGCTGCGCCTGGACGGCGCCGACGCCGACGCGGCCGCCCAGCTCGAGGCTTGCCGGGCTCTGCTGCGGGTGAGTCCCTGGCCCCCCCAGGCCCCCACCCACCCGCCACCCCCGCGGGGCCTCACCTCCTCTCCCCCCACCTTGCAGCAGCGCAGCACCCACGGCCGGAGCAGCCCCGGGGGGGTCCCCATGTCCCCGTCCCCGCTGGAGGCCGGGGAGCCACCGCTGCCTCCCCCCGGTAAGGGACCGCGGTGGGGGGTTTGGCTTCGGAGCTGGCAGCCGGGGGGGGGGGCTGGGGTCTCAGGGTGGGGTTGGGGGGACATCAGGGAGTGCTGTGCTGCGCCGTGCAGCCGGTGGAGCCCCCCCTCTCCCTCATTCCGGCAGGGGAGTGGGCGCGCGGGAGCTGCCAGGACGCTGCCACGGGCGGCTTTGTGACCGTCGGGAGCTCCCGCAGCCAGGCGCGAGGCCAGGGCCGGCCCGTGGCCAGTAGCCAGCAGACGCTGCCCCCAACCCATCCCGCCAGGTGGGGCCGGTGACTGGTGCTGACTGGGGGGGGGTGGTGGGTCCCGCAGCTCCCCCTGGGCTGCTGGGAGGGGCTGGAGGTGACACCGGTGACAGCGGTGCGGTTTGGCAGGGACTGCTACCCCCTCTGGGTGGGGAACATCACCCCCAGGATCAGTGAGAAGGTGCTGCAGAGCTCCTTCGGCCGGTGAGTGCTTGTGTGCTGAGCCCCCCAGTGTCCCCCCGGCCCCACATCACCGTCCCAGTGCCCCCCCGGCCCCACATCACCGTCCCAGTGCCCCCCACTGGCCCCACATCACCGTCCCAGTGCCCCCCTGGCCCCACATCACCGTCCCAGTGCCCGTCCCAGTGGCCCCCCCGGCCCCACATCACCGTCCCAGTGCCCCCCCGGCCCCACATCACCGTCCCAGTGCCCCCCCCGGCCCCACATCACCGTCCCAGTGCCCCCCCGGCCCCACATCACCGTCCCAGTGCCCCCCCCCGGCCCCACATCACCGTCCCAGTGCCCCCCCCCGGCCCCACATCACCGTCCCAGTGCCCCCCCCCGGCCCCACATCACCATCCCAGTGCCCCCCTGGCCCCACATCACCGTCCCAGTGCCCGTCCCAGTGCCCCCCCCGGCCCCACATCACCGTCCCAGTGCCCCCCCCGGCCCCACATCACCGTCCCAGTGCCCGTCCCAGTGCCCCCCCCCGGCCCCACATCACCGTCCCAGTGCCCCCCCGGCCCCACATCACCGTCCCAGTGCCCCCCCCGGCCCCACATCACCGTCCCAGTGCCCGTCCCAGTGCCCCCCCGGCCCCACATCACCGTCCCAGTGCCCCCCCGGCCCCACATCACCGTCCCAGTGCCCCCCCCGTCCCCACATCACCGTCCCAGTGCCCCCCCCCGGCCCCACATCACCATCCCAGTGCCCCCCCCCGGCCCCACATCACCGTCCCAGTGCCCCCCCCGGCCCCACATCACCGTCCCAGTGCCCCCCCCCGGCCCCACATCACCGTCCCAGTGCCCCCCCCGGCCCCACATCACCGTCCCAGTGCCCCCCCCGGCCCCACATCACCGTCCCAGTGCCCCCCCGGCCCCACATCACCGTCCCAGTGCCCCCCACTGGCCCCACATCACCGTCCCAGTGCCCCCACCTGGCCCCACATCACCGTCCCAGTGCCCCCCTGGCCCCACATCACCGTCCCAGTGCCCGTCCCAGTGGCCCCCCCGGCCCCACATCACCGTCCCAGTGCCCCCCCGGCCCCACATCACCGTCCCAGTGCCCCCCCCGGCCCCACATCACCGTCCCAGTGCCCCCCCGGCCCCACATCACCGTCCCAGTGCCCCCCCTGGCCCCACATCACCGTCCCAGTGCCCCCCCCCGGCCCCACATCACCGTCCCAGTGCCCCCCCCGGCCCCACATCACCATCCCAGTGCCCCCCTGGCCCCACATCACCGTCCCAGTGCCCGTCCCAGTGCCCCCCCCGGCCCCACATCACCGTCCCAGTGCCCCCCCCGGCCCCACATCACCGTCCCAGTGCCCGTCCCAGTGCCCCCCCCCGGCCCCACATCACCGTCCCAGTGCCCCCCCGGCCCCACATCACCGTCCCAGTGCCCCCCCCGGCCCCACATCACCGTCCCAGTGCCCCCCCCCGGCCCCACATCACCATCCCAGTGCCCCCCCCCGGCCCCACATCACCGTCCCAGTGCCCCCCCCGGCCCCACATCACCGTCCCAGTGCCCCCCCCGGCCCCACATCACCGTCCCAGTGCCCCCCCATTCCCGTCCCCGTTCCCCGGTGCTCCTGGCCTGGGGTGTGGGCCATGTGAGGGAGGCATGGGGCGGGGGGGGGGGCAAGGGATGGGTGGGTTCTAATGCTTCGCCCCTTCCCCCCAGGTTTGGGGAGATCCGCTTCATCCGGCTGCTGCCGGAGCGGCGCTGCGCCTTCATCAACTACACGCGGAAGAAGGCGGCGGAAGCGGCCTACGCGGCCATGCAGGTGAGCTGGGGGTGGGGGTCACTGCGCCGGGGGCCCCCCCAGCTGCTCAGGGCTGGATGAGGGGGTCTGGCTTGGGCCCCTCCTGCCCTCAGCCCTGCCCTGGTGGGGGCACTGCTGCCAGCTTCCCCCTTCTTCCCCCCCCTCTCCCTTTTTCTATCATCCCCCCCTTCATTTTTTTTTTTTCTTCCCCCCCCCACCCCCCCAGGATGCTGAGGTGGAGGGGAACAGACTGGTGCTGCAGCTCAAGCACCCCTCCCACGCCACCCCCTCCCACTGACAGCACCCCAAGCCCTGCAGTGAGGTGGGTGCCCTCCCTGGGGGGCTCCTGTAGCCGGGCAAGGGGGGGTCTCCTGAGCTTACAGCAGCAGAGCCAGACCCCCCCCAGCCTGCTCTGACCCCTCCCCAGGGCCTGGGACCTGAGTGGTGCCTCCGGGCTTTGCTGCCCAGGGAAGGGGGGGGGGGTGTCTGACCTTAGAGACCTCCTGTGCTCCCTGCCAGGGACTGGGCAGGGGGCTGAGCCTGTGCGTCCTGTGTCCCCCCCCCACTGCCTCTGTTGGGGCCCCACGGGTGGGGGTCCCACCCAGTGCCTTCTGGGGGGGCTCTGCTGCTGCCCCCCCCGGGTGCGGACCTCGCTGATGGGGGGGGGGGTCCTGCCTGCGCTGGGTCCCCTGGGGCTGGAGCCCACCCGGGGGGGCCAGTGCTTGGAGGGGGGGGGCACAGGCCTGTGCCCTGGCATGGCCGCTCCCCTGGGCGCGGGCTGCGATTTGTACCCAATTTGGGGTTTGTAACCAAATTTGGGGTTCTTAATAAAACTGAGAGCCAGTGCCGGTGTCTGTCCTTCCTTTCTGCTGTCTGTCCTGCCTTCCCCCTCCCCGGGCTCTGCCGTGAGGGTTCAAGGGGCGGCTGGTCCTGGGTGGGGGGCTGTTTCCAGATGGGGGTGGGACCGACACGCTGCTCCGGGGGCTGCCATCGAGTTCTGGTACCGCCCCCCCCCCCGCCCCCGCCCCGGTACCGGCGGCCGCGGGGCTGGGCCAGCCCCGAGGCGGCGGTGATGGCCGCAGGCCCGGGGGGGGGGGGGGGGGGCAGAGCCCCCCGGTAATGTCATTTGCAGGTGCCGGGAGTGGCGGGGGTGGGGAGGTGACAGGCAGGCCATCAAGTAGAATTTGATTAATATGCAAATAGGCAACAGGGAGAAGGAGCGCGGGAGACAGCGAGTAATTAATCACTAGTTAAAAGAAATTAATACCAACAGCAGAGGTTGTCAGGAAACAGCAGCCGAGTTAATCATCCGGAAAATTGGAAGAGGAAAAGACGAGCGGGGGGCGGGGGGGGTGGGGAGGGGCGAGCCTGCCAGCGCCCCGAGGCCGCGGGGGTGGGCACGGCCGGGCCGGGGGTCCCCGGGGAGCGGCGGCGGGGGGAGGGGACAGGCGGCCACGGTGGGTGCTGGGCCGGGGGGGCAGCCCCGAGGCCGCGGCGGAGGTGCTGAGCTCCCGGTGCTGAGTGGCCGGTGCGGGCTCTGAGCCCCCCCCCCCTCCTCCGAGCCATCTCGCCCCACGCTGCCCCACGGGCTCGCGGCGGGGCGGGGGGTCGGGGCGGGGGGGGGGGGGGGGGGGGGGAATCCCGCCAGCTGCTGCCTCCGTCAGCCCGATGGGAACGAGCTGCCGCCGTGATCTCATCTCCGGGGCTGGCCCCGTCCCCCCCGCGGGACACACGCGTGTGCACGCTCACACGTGTGCGTGGGTGTGTGCGCTGGAGGGGCCTGGAGGGTGCTCCCGCGGCCCCACGCTGTGCTCTGCCAGGACCGAGCTGGGGGTGACACGGCCGCGGGGCCACCACGGGGGGCCGTGGGAGCTGCTGTCGCGGGGGGGGGCTGGGGTTTTTGGGGCCAGCCGGAGGGGGGCACAGCCCGGGAGCCCCCCCCCCCTCCGCCCTGATCCTGGGTGGGAACCCCACGGCCGCGCGTGCAGCACCCCGGGGAAAGGGTGGGTGCCAGGCCGGGGCTCCGGAGCGCGGGGGGTGCCGGGGTGGGGCAGCCCCGGGGATCCCCGCCCCCCCCCCCCAATCTCTGCCCCCCCCCGCCCGGGGTGTCTGTTCCTGCCCGTGGGGTCTCTGCACCCCCAGCCCCTCACCGTGCACCCCGGATCGCCCCCCTGCTTGGCGGGGGGGGACTCGGGCCGCGGCAGCCGCGCACGCCCCACGCGTGTCGGCCCCGGGGCCGCTCCTACCTGTCAAATTAAAAGCAATTCCCCCCGGGGGATGCTCAAAGGCACTTTCAGACGAAATCTCATTTCTCCCCCTCCCCCCCCTCGGCCGGGCGGCTGCGGCGCTGGGGGAGGGGCGGGACAATGCAATTAAAACCGGAGAAAATACCGGGGGGGGGGGGGGGGGGGGGGCTCTGCCTTCGGAACTTCGCACCGGCGTAATTAGATCAGCGCGGGCTCATATGGATGCTGGCGGGGCTCGCAGCCGCGTCGCGCATAGCTGCGGTGACAGCGGCCCCGGGGGGCCCCCGCCGACCCCCCCACACACCCCGCGGCCTCCGGCCGCCTCGCGTGGGCCGTGCCCTGCGGCCCCGGGCGGGGGGGGGGGCTGTCCGCTGTGGAGCTGCTCATCGGAGGGGGGGTTGGGGGCTGAGACATCACCCCCCCGGGCTCCCCCCGCTCCCTCTGGGGCGAGGCCGGAGCCGCTCTCGCTCGTCACACCGCTTCGCGTGGTGACGTCACCGGGGCATGACGTCACGAGGGGCAGTGTGGACTTCGGTGCGAGAGAGGCCGAGGGGGAAGGAAGGGGAGCGAGGTGCCGACACCCGGCGCTGCTCCGGCCCCACTCGGGTCATGCGTGGGGCAGCGGCGGGGGAGGCGCCGCCGGAGTGGATCCGTCACGGGAGGACCGGCGCTGCCCCTCGTCCCCGAAGTTTCCCCCCCCCACACCTCCTCCCGGGGGTCCTGCGCCCCCCTGCAGCCGTCATGAGTGTGCGCGCGTGGGGCTGGAGACACGGACATAGCACACACACACACGGACTCATGGACACCCCACCTCCCCCCCCGCCCCCGCAGCCGGGGCCGGTACCGGGTGACCCCCCCGGCCGTGCCGACCCCCCGAAGGGACCGTTCTGCTCCGGGGAGCGGGGCCGGCGTCACGGGGATGGGCACGGCCGGGCCGGGCGGCGGCCCGGGGGGTCTCGGGTGCACTGGCGAGTCCCCCCCCGGCCCCGGTAAGCCGGCAGAGCAGCCCCCGGTGTGTGCTTACGGTCCGGGGGGTGCGGGGTCACCATCTGTCCGTCCGTCCCGCCGCCAGAGCCGCTCCGCGCTACTTAATAAGGTGTCGCCTTTATTCCAAATATTTACACCCAGGCAGGCCGCGCCGGGCCCCTCTCCGTGCCCCCGGCTGTCGGGGCGGCGGGGCCGCGGACGGGTCGGCGGGACAGCCACGATAGAAAAGAAAATTTTTCTTTTTTAAAAAAAAAAAAAAAAAAAAAAAAAGGAAATACGGGCAACAAAAATAAAATAAAAGCGAAAAATTGCACCAATCCCCCCCGGGACGGGGGCAGCGCGGCCGCCCCGTCCAGCCCGGGGGCTCGATCAGTCTCGGTGCCGGCCCGGGACCCCCCCCCGCCGCCTCAGTCCCCCACGTCGATCTCCTCCTCCGAGAGCTCGGCGGGCGGCGGCGGCGGCGGCGGCGCGGGGCCGGGGCCGGGGCCGGGGCCGGGGCCGGGGCCGGGGCCGGGGCCGGGGCCGGGGCCGGGGGGGCGCGGGGGGTCGGGCAGGGCCGCCAGCTGCTGAAGGGCGGCGGGGGGCAGCGCCTGCAGCGAGGCCACGTCGGCCCGGAGCTCCTCCAGGTCCCGCTTGAGCTTGGCGCGGCGGTTCTGGAACCAGGTGATGACCTGGGCCGTGCTGAGCGCCAGCCGGGCCGCCAGCTGGTCCCGGTCCGCCGGGGACAGGTACTTCTGCCGCAGGAACCGCTGCTCCAGCTCGTAGATCTGCTGGTTGGTGAACGCCGTCCGCGACTTGCGCCTCTTCTTGCAGGGCGGGCGCTGCCCCAGGGCCCCCAGCGGCTCCCGACCTGCGGGGACAGCGGGCTCAGCACCGGCACCGGGCACCGGCACCGGCACCGGCCACCGGGGACACCCGCACCCACACCGGGCACCGGCACCCACACCGGGCACCCGCACCCACACCGGGCACCGACACCCGCACCCACACCGGGCACCCGCACCCACCCCGGGCACCGACACCCGCACCCACCCCGGGCACCGACACCCGCACCCACACCGGGCACCCGCACCCGCACCGGGCACCGACACCCACACCCACACCGGGCACCGACACCCGCACCCACACCGGGCACCCGCACCCACACCGGGCACCGACACCCGCACCCACACCGGGCACCCGCACCCACACCGGGCACCGACACCCACACCCACACCGGGCACCCGCACCCACACCGGGCACCCGCACCCACATCGGGCACCGACACCCGCACCCGCACCGGGCACCGACACCCGCACCCACACCGGGCACCCGCACCGGCACCGCCGAGCCGGGCTTAGCTGGGCCCCGCCGGGCCCGTCTCTGCCCCCGCCACCCGCCGCCGCTCCGCGCCGACCCCCTCCCGGCCGTCAAACACCGAACCCGGTTCAACCACCCCCAGCCCAGCTCGGCCGAACCGAGCCGTGCCGAGCCGGCCCCGGCTCAGCCATGCGAACCGGCCCGGCCCCCTGACGCCGCCCGGGCCCGGGGCCGCTGCCGGGTCCCCGGTGCCGGGAGCCCTGAGCCGCCCGGCCGCTCCCCGGCCCCGCCGCTCCGGTCCCCGCCGGAGCCGCCGCCCGCTGCGGAGCGGAGCCGAGCCCCCGCCGCGTTCCTCCGGGCCGAGCCCACCCGTGTCCCGCCGGCGGTCCCGGGGCTCCGGTCCGGCTCCTCTCCCCGACTCGCTCCGTGAGCCCGGCCCGCTGCCGCGGGGATCGCACCGGGAACCGGGAGCGCAGCCCCGGGCGGCGGGGCCGGGCCGGCAGCACGAAGGGCGGTCGGTCGCCCGGTCCCCCGCCTGTGGTTTCGCTCAACGGTTATTCGGGAGCCCCGGTGCCGGCGGCCCCGGGCCCGGGGCTGTTCTCCGGGGTCCGGTCCCCGCCGCCGCTCTCGGCGCCCCGAGGGCCCGATCCGGCGCTGCTGCCGGTGGAGGAGAGAAACCTCCGGTGAGACGCGGGCCGTGTCCGCCGGCGGCACCGGTAACCGGGGATCCCCGCTCCCCGGGGACCCCGCCGGGGGCTCCGAGCGGCTCCGTCTGTGCAGCGGCCTCGGTCGTTCGGTCCCGGAGCCCCGGGATGTCCCGGCCGTGTCCGTGGGTCTGTCCGGGTAACGGGGCTTTACCTCAGCCGCGGAACCGCGAGCGTTCCAGTTTCGGTCCATCGGGGCGAAGAGGATTTTTTTTCATTTTTTCTTTTCCGTTTATCACGGGAGCCCCGCTCTGCCCGGATGTGTCCGTCTGTCCGGTCCGTCCGGGTAACGGGGTTTTACTTTAATTACTCGAACCTCCATCTGTCCCCTTTCTGTCCGTCTGTCCGTGGGTCCCGGTTCAGTTCTCCGGTGGCCGCGGCCGCCCCCGCCCAGCCTGGCCGGGACTGACGAGAACCCCGCTCGGCCCGGCCGTGTCCGTCTGTCCGGCCGGGTAACGGCGTTTTACCTCCATTCCAGGAGACCCGATCGGTCCCGTTTATGTCCATCTTTCCTTCCGGGTGATGGGATTTTTTTCGTTTATCGCGGGAGCCGCGCTCTGCCCGGCCGCGTCCGTCTGTCCGGCCGGGCAACCGCTTTTTTTTTTCGTTAATTACCGCAGCCCTGCTCCGCCCGGCCATGTCCGTGGGTCCGGCCGTGCAACGGCTTTTTTTTTTCGTTAATTACAGAAGTGCAGATCCACGCGGCCATGTCCGTTTGTCCCTCCGGGTAATGGGGTTTTTTACCTTAATTCCGGGAGCCCCGAGCTGTCCCCTTTCTGTCCGTCTGTCCGTCTGCGCAACGGCTTTTTTTTTTTCGTTAATTACAGGAGCGCTGATCCGCCCAGCCGTGTCCGTCTGTCCGTCCGGTAACTGGGGGTTTGTTAATTACCGAAGCGCCGCTCGGCCCGTCCCTGCCCCGCCAGGGAAGGGAATTTTTTTTTTTTTTTATTAATTACAGGAGTCCGGCTGTGACCATGTCCATCTGTCCGTCCGTGTAACGGGTTTTTTCGTTAACCGCGGGAACTGAGGTTTGCCCTTCTCTGTCCGTCTGTCCGGCCGGGTAACGGTTTTTTTGGTTAATCACAGGAGCCCGGCTCTGTCTGTGTCCGCCTGTCCAGCGGGGTAAAAGCTTTTTCAATAACGGCGAGAGCTGCTCTCTGCCCATCCGTGTCCGTCTGTCCGGCCGGGTAAAGGTTTTGTTGTTTTTTCTTCGTTAATTGCAGCAACGCCGCATTGCCCGTCCCTGTCCGTCTGTCCGGCCGGGTAAGGATTTTCTTTTTTTCGTTAATCACGGAGCCCCGCTCTGTCTGTCGTCCCGATAAGGTTGGGGTTTTTTTTCGTTAACGGCGGGCGCCCTGCTCTGTCTGTCCGTGTGTCCGTCCGTGTTAGAGATTTTTTCGTTAATCGCGAGAGCCCCGCTCTGTCTGTCCGTGTCCGTCTGTCCAGCTCGGTAGGGTTTTTTTCGTTATCGGCGGCCGCCGCGCTCCTCCGCCCGTGTCGGTCTGTCCGCCCGATGAGGATTTTTGTCTGGGGCGGGCGGCGCGGTCCCGGTTGCCGCTCGGTCCGTCGGTCCGTCCGCCCGCTCTCACGGCGGGTTTCCCCGGTTCGTTCCCGCGGGGACCTCGACCCGCCGGGCCGGGCAGCCCGCGGGCAACGTCCGTGAGCGGGGAGCGGCTGCCGAGCCCCGCGGGAACCGCGGCGGTTCCCCGGCCCCGCCGATAACGGGTTTCTGCGAGAGGCCGAGGCCCTCCCGGAGCCGCCGTCCCCGATCCCCGCCGCCGGAGCCCGCCGGGGTCGGTAACGGGTTTTTCGTTGCCGACGGGCCCGATCCGCCGCCGTTCTGCCGCTGCGCTCGGTCACGGTCACGGTCACGGCTCGGCGGGGCCGAGTGCCGCCGTTCCGCCCGGTGCAGCCCGGCCGCCTCCCGGGACCGATCCGCTGCCCGGGACCGCGGCTCCCGAGGCCCGAGGCCGGCTCGATCCTCCGGCCCCCTCCCGGTAAAGCGGCCGGACCCGGCCCAGTCGGTCCTCCCGGAGCCCCGGGCTGCCCGCACCGGTGTCTCGGCCCCCGGTCGCGACTCACCCACGGCTCGCTCCGTCTCCCGGTGCCCGGCTCCGGGCCTCTCTGTCCCTCCGGGCCGCGGCCGCCGGTGAGGAGCCGGGGCTGCCCCGGCCGGCCCGCCGCGTCCCCAGGGCGAGCACCGACCCCTTCCCGGCCCGCGGCCGCCGGGTCTCTCGGCGCCGGGACACGAAGGAAACTTACCGGGGACACGCGAGGAGGGACCCCGGCCCCGGCGCGACCCCCCGCCGCCCCGGCCCCGGCACCTGCCCGCCGCCCGTCCCGTCCTCCCGCCGTCCCGGCGGAGCCCCCCGCGCCCCGGTACCTTCGGCCGCCTGCAGCACGCCCAGCTCCAGCCCCTGGAAGGTTTTGCTGGCGAGTTCCTCCAGCGCGCAGAGCGGCGAGGACGGGGCGCAGCCGCCGCCGCGGGGCCCCGGCGCCTTCTCGGGGAGCCGGGCGGGGGGCGCGGCGGGGCCGGGCCCGGGGGGGCTCCCGCCGCGGGGCCGCCCCAGGATGTCCTCGATGCCGAAGGGGGTCAGCGGCTTGTTGGAGTTGGCGGGCGGCGGGAGCTGGTCCAGGGCGCTCCGCCGCCGCCCGCCGCCCGGGGGGTGCAACGGGGGGGAACCGGCCGCCTCCCGCGCCGAGGTCATGACGCGTCCCCGCTCCCGCACCGGGGCCGCCTCAGCACCGCGCCCGCCTCATCCCGCCGGGGTCCCCCCCCCCTGCTCGCCGCCGCCGTCCCGCCCGCGCATCAAGCCGCGGCCGCACTTAAACCCCGCGGGCGCTCCCGCCCCCTCGGCGGGGGCCCGGCGGCGGCGGCGGCGGGGAGCGATCGGTCTCCCGGCGCCGGGAGCCGCTCGGTGGGGCTGGGCAGCTCCGCGCCCGCCGCCGCTGCCCCCCCCCACCCCCCCAACCCCGCGGCCCCGGTGCCGCAGCCTTAAAGACCCGGGGCCGGGGCGGCAAATTGGGCACCGGGAGGAGGAGGAGGAGCCATCGATGGGGAGAGGGGGGGGGTGAAGAGGGGGGGGCACCGCTCCCCCTCCGCCGCCGCTACCGGGATGAAGACGGGGCGCAGCGCCACGCCTCCCCCTTGTACAGCGATTTTAATCCGCCCCCCCCCCCCCCGCTCCCGGGAGGCGGCCAGTGGGTGCCCGTTGCTCCCCCCACCACCCCCCCCGCCATCCTCAGCGGGGCTTTTACCGTCGCAAAAAATTTATTAGCTCCCCTGCTCTAAAATGCCCCATAAAAGCGCAGGGGCCGCCGCGTCTGGGAGTGATTAGGCCGCTTCGGGTGGGTTTTGGGTTTCAGAGCGCGGCCCGGCCATAAATTCCGCCCCCCCCCCCCTCGCCCCCCCCCCCCGCTGCCCTCCCTGGTACAAATAGCTCCGGGATCCCGATCGCTTGTAAAAAGCCCGGGGACGCCCGCACACGCAGGTGAGCCCCGGCTGCCGACACCGGGTCCGTCTCTTCCAGCGGGATGGGGACCAGGGGGATGCCGAATCGCCCCTCATCCCCCTGGTCCCGATCCCGCCCAGTGCCCCCATGGGTCTGCTGCTGGGATGCTCTGGGGCTGGCGAGGGGACACTGGGGGGGACACACACACAGGGTGACGGTGTGGAGGGTGCAGGGGTCACGGCGGTAATGAGAGAAAATGAACCTGGGGGCGGGGGGGCGGCGGGAAAACCGTGCCGGGCTGGGGGAGCAGGTGCAGGGGGACCCGGCAGTGCCGGTGCCGGGAGGGGTTGGGGGGCTTCCAATCTTGCTGACAAAGGCAGAACGCGATCCCCCGGCTGGAAATTGGAGTTAGACAAATTCAACCTTGAAATTTCCCAGCAGCCGGAGCAATTAAACGCCGGAGCGGGGCGGGGGCGGGGAGGGGTGTGTGTGTGTGTGTGTGTGTGCGCGCTTCGGCAGCCTGGGATTGAACCGATTTGGGAAAGATTTGCAGATTGCTCCCGGGAAGTGCCGGGCCGGCAGCGTGGCTGCGGTGCTGCCGGCCAGGCCCCCACTCCCACGGGCACACAAGGCCCCGCGCACGTGTCTTTTGTCCTCGCGGGTGGGCTCACCCCCCTGGCTGGTGGCAGTGCAGCGTGGGGAGCGGGGGGAGCTGCCGCACGTGCTGCCGGGTCCCGATGCTTCCCGGGGGACGGGGCCTGTCCCGGGGTGCAGGTGGGCCCCGTCCCCTGCCCCGTTCCCACCACCCCGGGCTCAGCTGGGCCCCTGGGAGCCACGTCCCCCCCCCGGCCACACCGCACAGCACGAGGGCACTGGGAGGCCCCGGGCACCTGAGGGGCAGGGGTGGGGAAGGGGCGCAGACAGTGCACGGCCCTTCTGGCCCCCGCCCCAGCCCCATGGGGTGGCCAAGCCCGTGCCCTGGGCTGTGTCACAGCTGGTGCGCCATGACACGCACTGGGAAATCGCTGTTCAGGGCAATTCCTTGTTTCTGTGCCGATGGGGGCTTGTGGCTGCCCTGCTCTGTGGGGCAAAGCCCCCCCTGCACCTCCAGCTGCCAGGGGTTGGAGCCCCGGCCGGGCCCTGGGCGTGGGGCAGGGCAGGCAGGAGCCAGGCTGGGCCCTGGGCGGATCTCCAGCTGCAGTGCTCACCCTGATGGGGTGGGACATCACCCCTGCCCCATTGCCCTGCCCCATCCCCCTGACCCATTGCCCTGCCCCATCCCCCTGCCCCATTGCCCCTGCCCCATCCCCCCTACCCCATTGCTCCTGCCCCATCCCCCTGCCCCATCGCCCTGCCCATCGCTCTTCAGCAGTTGGGGTGCATCCCCCACGCAGCAGCCAGGAGCCCGAGGATGCTCCTGGGGAGTGGTCCCAGCACCTCCTTCTCTCCTTGACCCCCCCACTTGTTCCCCATGAGCTGCCCAGTGACCCCAGGCCCCCGGGCGGTGCTGAGCCCCCGGTAGCCCACTGCAGGCAGGGTGAGGGCACGGCCACGGCCACGGGCACAGGCATGGGTGTGGGTGTGATGCCCACCCCTTCGGCAGGCCCACAGCCCCCCCGGTCCCCAGCCCCAGCACTGGGTGAGCCTTGGGCGGGGGAAGTGTCAGCTCCAGCTGCCGGGAACACAGGGTGGGAAACGCTTTTCACCCCAAAGCAGGACAGACGGTGGAAAACAAAAAGAGACCTCTGAATTTTTGCAGGAACATTGGAGTTTCCTGCGGAGCGGGGCCGAGCGCCCTGCGCTGGCCGGGCGCCCGTGGCCGGCGGGGATGGTGACGGGCACGGCTGCCTGGATGGGACCAGGGGCACCCCAGGGCAGCACACCCCGGCGAAGCACTGCCAGCCCCGGCTTGGCTCCCACGCCTCCGTCCCGCAGGGGCTCAGGTCCCCTGGGGGGGTCTGGGCCCATTGCTCCCCAAGCCCCCCTCAGCCCCCCGTGGCTGCTGCCAGCCCGGTGGGGGCAAGCTGCAGCACCTGGATGGGCCAGGGCTGAGCCCCTCACACCCCTTCCCCCTGCAGCTGTGCCAGGCTCCGCACCCCCCAGCGCCTGAGCACATGTGTGCACGTGTGTGTGTGGGGGGGGGTCTGTGCATGCACGACGGGTTTGCACATGTGTGAAGGGGTGTCTGCATGCACGAGGGTGTACACGCTCTGGAGACCGCCCGTGCCAGTGGCTGGGGCTGCCCTGACCCCCCCTCAAGACCCCCCCATCTTGGGGACACCCATGGCTCCAAGCACCAGCAGCTCCGGGCACCCCAGCTCAGGGGCACCCACGTCAGGGGCACCCAGGAACAGGCTGGCAGGACGCCCCACACCACGCTGGGGTGCCTGTGTTGTGCCAGCAATTCCCCGTGCCGGGGTAACGCGATTAGGGGCGGGAGGCGGTGGCTCAGCCCGTTAATACGCTTACACCCCGGCACCGCGCTCTGCCCCTGATCTATTATTTAGCGGATCCATTTCAATAACGCGGCTCCGTGCCGAAGCGCCTGGCGGTAACTCGATTAGGGGCGCTCCCAGCCCCGCGCCGGAGCTGGAGCTGCAGAGCAGTTTGCACATGGAAATTGCTTGCAAATGAATTTTCCTTTAATAAGGGGAATAGCTCGGTGCAAAATTAAACCGTCAGTAGCGGAGGCAAGCGGGGCATCACCGGGGGAGCCGCTGGCAGCGCCGCGCCCCGTGCCGGGGGAGGAGACCTGGCCAATTATTGGCAATAAATCCTGACCCCGCTCGCGGGGCCGGGGGCCGCGGGCGAAGCCACGACTAATGGGATTACACCTCGCCCCGGTAAACGGGGATTAATGTGCCGGGAGCTGGGAGGATGCCGGGGATCCCCCCCAGGGGCTGTTGGCAAATGATCTATTCATTAACACGCGCCGACCTCGCCGCGCGCGCGAGTGCGGGGCTGACCCCGGCTTCATTACGCGGCGAGCGCAGAGGGGAGCGGTGGTGGGGACGGGGACGGGGACAGGGACGGGGATGGGGGTGGCTCGAGGGGTGGTGTGCTGGGGTCTCGTGCCCCCCAGGAGCACCAGGGCGGTGGCGGGGCTGGGGGTGCACGACACGGGGGGCTCCCACACACATGTGCCGGTGCAAGTGCAGCCTGTGCAGGCGGGCGCTCACACTCGTGCGCCTGGCGTGTGCATGTGTGCACAATCACACACAGCCCCCCCCCAGCTGACACCCCGCAGCCGCGCGTGGGGGCACAGCCATGTGCAGGCGTGTGCAAGCGTGTGCAGGTGTGCAGCAGCCATGCAGGGAGGCGCCCATGGGGCACCAAGAGGCCAGCTCGCGTGCAGAGCCACCACATACATGTGCAGGCACACGCGCACACGCATGGAGGCTCATGTGCCAGCGCCAGGGAGCAGCGTGGCTGGGGCAGGAGCAGGATACGGCCCCGGGGGGGGGCAGCCAGGCAGGGACGAGGGAGGATGCTGTGGGGATCCCCGTCCAGCGCCGCGCGTGGGGAAAGAGTTGTGCTGGGGTCAGGGGGTCCCACCGGCCCCCGCCCCAGCTGCTGCCCCCACCACGGGACCCCCTCCCCGCTCTGCTGCTCCATATGGGCCTGGGCCAAACTCCAGCCAAATGGGCTGGGGCGGGGGGGGGGGGGGGGCGTTGCATTTCAAAGCCTCCGGCTGGAGCAAACGCTGCTGCCCCCCCGCCGGGCTGTCACCCGCCCGTGTCCCCTGACCCCAGCACGGCAGGGCTGGTGGGGATGGTTCTGTCCCCTTCCCCAGGGCTGGTGGGGACAGCCCCATCCCCACGGCCGCGGCCGGCACCCACGGAGCTGTGGGGCAGGAGGTGGGGACCTGCTGGCGAGGGGCCTGTGCCGGCTGGCCCCACGCTGGGATGGGACCCCCCCAAGGATCGGGGTCCCTCCTGGGGTTGTGTCTGTGCTGCTGGAGGAGAGGAGCTGCGGGGGGACAGGTGGGTGGAGGGGGCCGGGGCGGTGGGTCATGGGAAAGCCATCCCGCCGTGGGGCAGAGCCATTGTGTGGGGCCGTGTGCCCGCTGCCCGCGAAGGCAGGGGGGCTGTTTGTGACGGGGCAGGCAGGAAGCGGGCAGGCAGCACCGTCCCACCGCCGCCGCTTCCTTCCCCGTGCCGCAAATAGCCGGGACGGGGCGGCCAGAGCGGGGGGCTGCGTGGGGCGGGGAGCTCCGGCCACGGCCCGAGGGGTGCCTGCGTGTGGGGTACCCCGGGCCCTGTCCCTCCAACTTGCTCCACGGCAGCAGGACCCCCCTGAGGGGACCCAGATGGGGTGGGGAGTGAGCACACCCCAGGGCTGGGGCAGGCGGGGTGTGCGGGGCGCGACGGCGTGGCCGGCGTGGCGATGGGGCCATGAGGATTCAATTAGGGCGCGAGTGCGGGGGGCTCGGCTCGGCCCCGCGCCGGGCAGCGCGGTGAGGAAATGGCTCGTCTGAGCCGCTGACAGCCCGGCCCCGCGCCCAAGATGAACGACCGGGCGCCGGATTAAAGCTCCGCACGCTGACAGGGAGCACCTGAGCGAGGAGCAGGGCCGGGGCGGCGAGGGGGGGTGGGCCCAGCGCTGCCCAGGGGCCACTGAGATGCTGGGAGGGGGTCCCCAACAGCCCAAGGGATGGGGGGATGCGGCACCAGCGGGGAGGCACCCTGGGGATGGGCACCCACAGCCTCGCTGGACCGGGCGAGGGGTGGGCGAGGTGGAGGGGGGGAACGGGGCGCCCACAGCCGCACCCCACACAGGGTGACACGCGGGGACCGGCCCAGCCTGCACCCCCAGACCCGGCCGGGGCCCCCCCGAGCCCGTGGCCGGGATCTCCGGTGATGGCTGGGGGAGCGCAGGGCGCTGTGGGGCTGGGCGACGCGGGGGGCTCGGTCCTGGCTTCAGCCCCACATGCTGCCCACCCCCTGCGCTGCCCAGAGCGCACAGCCCCCCCATGCCTCACATCCCTCCCAGTGCCCCATGGCTGCCCCAGTGCCCCATGGCTGTCCCAGTGCCCCACAGCCTTCCCTGTGCCCCATGGCCTTCCTTGTGCCCCATAGTGGGCACCCAGCACAGCCCTCCTGGTGCCCCACAGCCCAGCACAGCCCCCCCTGTGCCCCACAGCCCTCCCCATGCCCTGTGGCTGGCCCACAGCCCAACACAGCCCTCTCTGTGCCCCATGGTTGTCCTGGTGACCCACAGACCTCCCCACACCCCACAGCCCCCCTGTGCCCCACAGCCCCCTGCAATGCCGTGGCACTGCCCCACGCCGTGGGGCTGGAGCAGGCACGGGGACGCTGCTGGGGAGGGCTGGGGGGCTCCGTCCTTGCACCTCACCAGGCTGCAGCAGGGTGGGGGCACCCCGGGGGTCCCACTGGGCTCAGTGAGGTGCTGGGTGCTGCTGCCCTTGGGGGGGACACACGCCTCATCCCGCCGGACCCCGGGGGGGGCCCGTCCATCGGCGGGCGGGCGCGGGGCGGGGGGGATCGATGGGCCGCGGCGGGTCACTGGTATCATTAACCCCGGCGAGGCAGCGGGGCCGCGCAGCCCGGAGGTTAATTAAAAAGAAGTGTGCAACGAAACGAGGCGGCGGGGCGGGGGGGCCAGCACGGCGGCAACGGTGCGGGCAGCGGGCACGGAGCTGCAGGGGGCCGCCACCGATCGCGCCCCCCGGTGCGGGCTGGCACATGGGGGGGTGTGGGGCAGTGGGGAGGGGGGCGGAGGGAGCAGGTGTCCCCATCCCACGCGATCCCCACAGCTCAGGGGACTGTGGGGGTCCCTGTGTGCCCCGGAGCCGGGGGGGACCCGGCCGTCCTGGCGGGGGGCATGGCGAGGGCCGCGCCGTGCCGCGTGGCAGAGCGGGGTGGGAGGAAGAAGAGCCGTCGCAGAGGAAGCCCCATCCTTCCTCCTCCTCCCGTCCCAGCCCGGCTCTATTCTTAGCCCCGGTCTGTCCTGCATCCTCCCTGCCCCGCCGGGGACCGGCCCTGTGCCCCGGGGGGGACCCTTGGGATGGGAGAGTGGGGGGACCCCACCGTGGTGACCCTGTCCCTGCCCGGGCCCCGCTCCCCACCCCCAGCCACCACCGTAACTCTAGACCCGACAGCTGTGCCGCGCCAGCCGCCCCACAGCCCCCACGGCAGCCCCCACAGCCCCCATGACTCCCACGGCAGCCCCCACAGCCCCCACGGCACGGCGCAGCATGGCACGGCATGGCACGGGGGTGGGGGCCAGCTGTCCCATATGCTGGTGCAGGATCGGGACCTGCTGCCCACCGGCATCAGCCCTTACGCAGCCCCCAGTGTCCCCCGGCTTGTTCCCGTCCCACGGGCTGACTGGGGGTGGGGGGGGCCGGGACCCCCCACACTGGGGGTGTGGGGAGGGAAATGGAGCCCCTGGGGCGGTGGAGGGGCAGAAGGATGGGGGGTGGCACCTCTGGGTACAGTGCCCCACATGATATGGGGAGAGGGGATGGCACCCGTTCCGGAACAGGGACCCTGGTGATGGTGGCACCCCCGACATGGGGACATGGGGGACCCTGCCTGTCCGTGTGTCCCCGGGGACGCGCCTCCAGGCGTTTGGGGCCCTGGGACCGGCGCCTTGCTGGGTGCAGGCACTGGGGGGCTGTCCCCCCAAACCGGGACAAGGGCTGCGCGGGTGCCCGCCGTGCCCAGGCCTGGGGTGGCCCAGTGGGCTGCGGTGGTCCGCGGTGACCCCCGCGCCGCGGGGCCGTCCCCGGGCCGTGGCAGGCACGGCAGGGTCAGCGCGGCAGCGCCGCATTCCTGCTCCCGGCAGGGCGATCCGGTTACCGGCCGGCCCGGCCGAGGCCCCACGATTAATCTTCCCGGGTGCCCTTTGGTATTCGCCCCCCGAGGCCCCGCGGGTGCGGGGGGGGGGGGGGGTATGTGGGGGGGGGGTGGGGGTGTCTGGCTGGGCACAGGACAGGGAGGTGAGGGAGGGGCCAGAGGCCAGCCCAGCACAGGAGCGGGCACATGCCTGCCTGGGATGGGGATGGGGATGGGGATGGGAGGGGGAAGGAAACAGGGAAGGGATTGGGAAAGAATGGGGAAGGGATGAGGACAGGGATGGGGCAGGGGAGGGGGAAGGGATGGGGACAGGGATGGGGGTGGGATGGAGATGGGGAAGAGGACAGGGATGGGGATTGGGAAAGCATGAGGACAGGAATGGGGCTGGGGATGGGGAAGGGATGGGAAAGAGATGGAGATGGGGGATGGGACTGGGGATGGGGCCAGGGATGGAGATGGAGCTGCCCAGTTCACCACACTGGGAACACCCTTCCACCGTGCCGGGAACCCCCCCGGCCCCACCACCCCTTGCCCCACGGTGGGTGCCTGGAGCTGCCGGCAGAGCCGCCGGGCGTGGGTGCTGCATAATTGTGGAGCGAGGAGGGGGGGCACGCGCTGCCCGTGTGAGGGGGGATCACATGCAATTAGCCGCCAGACGGAGACGCGGCGTTTCAATAACCCACCGAATTGATTTAGGGAGAGTGGGACCCGGCGGGCGGCAGCCACGGCAAAATGAGCACACACCCCCCTCCTTGCGCTGGGAATGGGGCTCCAGAGATGCCCCACCAGCCTCTGCCCCCACCATGGGACCCCGGCTCACACCCCCCGTCTGTGGATGGCCTGGGGGTCACAGGACCCCCATCCTGGCCAGGGCTGGGCCGCAGCGGGGTTCAGGGGGGAGCGGGGCAGGGGGTGCCCCGAGCATGGAGCAGCCTGGAGCAAGGGGCAGCGCTAACGGGGGGCTGGAGCCCACGGCTTGCTGTCCCCCCTCAGCCCGGCACAGCCCGGGGGGCTTTCCACCCCACGGGGGTGGGGGTCCCACCCCCACTTGGCCAGGGACGCAGCAGCTCATCATCTCCTGCCCCTGCTGGGACCCTGCTCCTGCCTTGGCGGCCGGCTGGCGAGGGCGCAGCTGGGTGGGGAAAGGGTGCTGGGTGCCAGCACGGGGGTGTGCGTGGTGCAGCCAGGACTGCCCCCCCCCCACACACACCAGGGGCTGGGGGTGTCAGGACACGGTCCTGGCCCCCCATCCTGCCCGTTGGGAGCTGCCGGCCGTGCCCCTGCCTGTGGCGTGGCGCAGGGCAGCCCAGGAGCACCGTCCTGCCGGGCACGGAGCCGCCAGCTCCGCCGGGACTGAGGGCTTCCTGCGAGGAAGGTGGGACAAGGAGGGGAAGACAATAAAACCCAGGAAATGCTCTGAATAGCGAAGGTAACCGCCGTGCCGGGCCCGCGCTGCCGGCGCTGAGCCGAGCCGGATGCCGTGGGGCGCTGGGGGCGGCCGGGCAGGGACCAGGGCAGCGGGGACCCCCCGGCACGGGCAGCACCGCGCGGTGCGTCGGGCTGCGCTGAGCCCTCGCTGCCCGCCGGTGTTGCCGATCTTGCCGTGATTTGCCCTAAAAACCTGACCCCAGAGTCTCGCCTGTTAAACCGCGGCCTGTTTCACTGCCGGGGGGGTTCAGTGGGGAGCGGGGCCGTGGGGAAGGGGCTGCCTGGTGTTGTCTGTCCCTGCAGCACCGGGGCAAGGTGCTGGCATTGCGGGCAGCCAAGGGGCAGGAGGGTGGGAGCCGCAGACCTGTGGCCCCCCCACCCAGCCCAGGGCTGCAGACCCCCCCCCGGGCTGTGCCCCGGGTCCCTCCGGCGAGGGGGGGTGTGGCGGGGGGGGATGGCTCCAGGTCTGCCCGTGCCCACGGTGCTTTTGCTGGGGGTGAAGCGTGGCCGGTGGGAGCCACGGGGACCGGCCACCGTCCTGCGGCGCGAGTCCCTGGCAGCGCCGGGGGGCTCGGGCTGGGGTCCTTCTGCTTCCCCGGGCAGGTCCCGGCAGAACGTGGGTTCGGCTGGTGCCCCTCGCCGGGGCCGTGGGCATGTGGCCGGCCGCGCCGCGCTCCCCCGAGCCTCCCAGCGCCGAGTGATTTATGGCCGGGGGAAGCGCGCGGCGCAGACAGATCGGGCCATAAAACCGGGGCAGGAAGTCGCCCGACTTCAAAGGCTGCGCGGGGGCTGCGGCCGCAGCAGTGGTGGGGCCGGCGGGCACCGTGGCACCCACCCCACAGCACCCACCCCACGGCACCCACCCCACGGCACCCGGCTGTCACCCCTCCTGCCAGCGCCCCACACCTGCACCCCACGTGCCCACCCCGCGTGCGCATCCCATGCGCATCCCGCCTGCACAGCCGCTGTGCGCATGGGGCTGGCTGCGGGGCCGCGGGCGTCGAGCTGCCTCCTCCTCCTCCTCCTCCCGCGTGGCCGCGGGGTGTGCCAGGGCGGTGGTCCCGCGGCATGAGCGTGGCCCCGGTGTGCATCCCCCGTCGCCAGGCCCGGCGGCACGCAGGAAGGCCGGGGGGGGGTGCGCGGGCGGCCGCAGCCTCGCAGACAAAGGGCTGGAGGAAACGCCGCCGTCCAAGATAAACCGGGGAAGGTGAGGGGGTGCCCTCCCGCCCCGCTCCCACGGCCCTGCCGCGCCGCGCGCCCACGCCTTGAGATGGGCTGGAGGCACCCGGCCCCGGCGCCCCGTTTGCCGGGGGCACCCACCCTGCCGTCACTCACTCAGCACTGGAGTGGGGTGGGGGGCCGGGGGTGCGGGTGGCAGAGCGGGGTGCCACGGCTGCTCCCATCACCAGCCCCGGGGTGGGGACAGCACGGCTGTGGGGGGTGTGAGGGTCCTGGGGGGCACTGTGTGGCGAGGGGTCACCCTGCAAGGTCCCCGGGGCCGGGTCTGGACACGCTGCGGCCCCTCTCTCCGCAGGAAGGTGCCCCCCTCGCCCCCTGTTCCCACGCTGCCAGGGCATCCCGGTGCCAGCGCCGGTGCCCACATCCTCGGGAAGCCGGCAGGAAGCCGGGCGCTGCCGTCCCACCCGCCCCAGTGCCGCTGCCTCCGCCGGGGCCCGCTTGGTGCCGGCGCGGTGCCGGAGGGCACGTGGGCACAGCATGCTGGCCCGTCAGAACCGTGCGGCATCGTTTAAAGACGATCAGGCGGTGACAAGAATTAAATTGTGTTTTGATTTTCTCATTAGCCTAATCTCCAGCGCGCCTCGTTACGGGGTAATTTCCCCGCACCGACGTGACAGCTCTTTCCCACCATGACAGCCATATGCCAGCGCGCCCATGCCGCGCGCCGGCGGTCACTGGGGTGCCTGGCAGGGACAGCCGTGTGCCCTGACGGGCCCGGTGGGTGCCCCCAGGGTGGGCTGCGGCGTGGGAGGGGGCCAGGGAGCGGGATGGTGCCGGCTGGGTCCTGGCACGTGTGTCCCTGTGGTGCCCATCCATCCCGCGCCCGCAGAGCGGCGGTGGCAGGTCCCGCTGTGCCGCGGGTTGGCAGCCAAGCGGGGCCCCGCGGTGCGGCACGGCGCTGCCGGGGATGGAGCCGGGGAGGCTGCGGTGACACCATGCAGGGGGTGCGGGGGTCTGTCCCGGGGCGCACTGGGGGGGTGTCACCGGGCCGGCCCCACGCACCGGGTCCCCGGGCACTGCCCTGCTCGCCCCGGCAATGGGGTGTGAAGGCGGTGGCGGGCGCGGGCGGCTCATTTGTCTCTGTCAGGAGCCGGCGCGGGAGACGGTGCCGCCGGAGCGTGGCGGGGACAGAGCAGCCGGGGTGCTCAGCACTGCCGGGGTGCTCAGTGCTGTTGGGGTGCTCAGTGCTGTTGGGGTGCTCAGCACTGCCAGGGTGCTCAGTGCTGTTGGGGTGCTCAGCACTGCCGGGGTGCTCAGCACTGCCAGGGTGCTCAGCGCTGTTGGGGTGCTCAGCACTGCTGGGGTGCTCAGCACTGCTGGGGTGCTCAGCACTGCCAGGGTGCTCAGCGCTGTTGGGGTGCTCAGCACTGCTGGGGTGCTCAGCACTGCCAGGGTGCTCAGTGCTGTTGGGGTGCTCAGCACTGCCGGGGTGCTCAGTGCTGTTGGGGTGCTCAGCACTGCTGGGGTGCTCAGCGCTGCCGGGGTGCTCAGCGCTGCTGGGGTGCTCAGCACTGCCGGGGTGCTCAGTGCTGTTGGGGTGCTCAGCACTGCCGGGGTGCTCAGCACCGCTTGCCTGTGCCATGCTGCCCAGATGGCACTGGGGGGCGGGGGGGGGCGGTCTGGCCCCTGCACCTGCCCATGGGATGGGGTGTGGGGGGGGGAGAACGGAGTCCCCCAGAATGAGCACGTGTGGGGCAGCCAGGTGACACGAAGACTTTGGAGGGGGCCGGGCTGCCCCCCCTCGGACAGGCCCCCGCGTCCCCACTGTCCCCTGTGGGGACCAGCTCCCCCAGCCTGCGCGCCCCACCATCCCCCCATCACCTACCCTGAGGGGCAGCGGAGAGGGGCTGTGAGGCAGGAGGGGGGCAGCAGGATGGGGTGCTGGGGACCTGGGCACAGGATGGGGGGGGTTGTGCTGTGCCCCCCACCCTGGCACCCTGTGCTGACCCTCACCGAACTGGGGGTGCCACCGTCCCCGGTGAGGAGCCAGGCTTGATTTGGGGACCTGGCAGCAGGGGAGTGGGAGCCCTGGGGGTCCCTACTTGGCCGAGGAGCTCCCGGGGGTCCCAGCCCCCCGGATGTGGGGAGCCAAGCTGGGGCCGTGCCCAGCTCCTCCCGGCTGGGCTCTGTGGCCCCCGCCGCCCCCCAGGTTAGGGCTGGGGGAACGGGGGGCTCAGGTTTCCCTCTCTGCCGGGCTGGAGCTCGGGGCCATTAGCCCCCTCGGAGCATGACGGGGCGGGGGGGTGGTGGGGTATCAAAGTGCCTTCGCCCCGCACTAACCGGCGTGACCACAGCCCGCAGCCGGCCCCCACAGCCCCCGCGGCCGGGCCGGGGGTGCAGGACCCCAACCCGGCACCTGTGCCCCCCCCCCCCCAGCCTGCACCCCGGCACTGCCCGCAGCATCAGCCTGTGCCGGGGGCAGGCCGTGGGGACTGGGGGCTCCCCGCACCCCCGAGACCATCCTGCACCCCCTGGGCTCATCCTGCATCCCGCCCCCCCCCCTCTTTGAAACCCGCTCCCCATGGCTGCCTGGGGCACCCCCAGGCCTCCCCAAACCCCCCGATTCCCCGGGGGGGGGCACAGGCGGTGGGGCCAAGCTGCTGGCGGGGGGGCTGCTGGTACCGACCCCCGCGCCAGCCCCCGCTCCCGTCCCGGCGGGGGCTCATTTACCAACGTCAGCCCCGCAGTTGGTTTGAATTAGGCTCCTCCGCGGCCGGCGCTGATAAGTGAGGGGGCGCGGGGCTGGGGGGGGCGCGGGGGGCTCCCCGGCCCCGCTCCCGCTTCCTGCTCTGCCGTCTGTAACCGGCTGCCAGAGCCGCTGCTGAAAGACACGGGGGCGGCCCCCGCCGTCCCGCCATCCCCGTCCGTCTGTCCGTCCGCTCCCACGGCCACGCCGCCCTCCCCGCTCCCCCGCAGGCGGGCCCCGGTTGGGACCCCCATCCCGCACCCCCACCCCGCATCCCCGGCGGGCTGGGGGCTGCGGTGGGTGCCGGGGAGGGGGTGTGCAGGGTCCGTGACAGGCTCCGCGCACCCGCAGCACCCCGGGGCTGGGTGGGACCCGGCGCTGCGAGGGTGTTTGTGGGGCTGGGCGGGGGGGGGGGCACAGCGTCCCCCACTCCCCACCAGCCCGGGGAGACCCGGCCGGACACGGAGCCCGGTCCCAGGACCAGCGGTGCAGCCCCGTGTCCCGCCGACCCCCGGCCTCCGCCCGCATTTCACCACGTACTTAGCAGGGGCTTTGGGGACGGGGGGGCTGCGGCCGCCCCCGCGCCCGAGTGAGGGATGGCCGACAGCTGGGCCGGGGAGAGGGGCCGGTAACCGGATCCCCCCGCGGCGGCTCGGGGGGTCCCGGGCGCGGGGTCAGCCGCGGTGCGGAGCTGGGGGCGAGGGACGGGCCACGTGTCCCCCGTGGGCTGGGGTGGGTGGGTGGGGGGGTGGGTACGGACACACACACACACGCGCGCACAGCCTGCCCGATGGCTCCGTGCCACGTCCACCGAGGCTGGGGGGGTCCCGGGACACCCGGCTCGGGGGGCGAGGGTGGGGGCAGAGGGGCTGCTGGCCCCAGCGACCCCCCCCGCGGCACGTCTGAGCACCATCACCGGCGTGCCGGGGGGCACGGAGCGGGGCCGGGGCTTCCCCAGCAGGACCAGGACCCGCGGGGACGTCCCACCCGGCTCGCGGTCACCCCTCCGAGGGGTCCCCCCGGAGCCGTTTTGCCGGGGGGGGGGGGGGGCCGGGACCCGCGGCCCCGGCACCTGTTCCTGCACCAGGAATAGGGGCCGCAGCCGCCGGATCGTGTTTGCAGGGCCCGGGAAAAAGGGGGAAGCGCATCCCAGCCCTGCTCTGGGGTGGCGGGGGTGGTGGTGGGGGGGGCACACCCCCACACCGGGGGACCCCCGAGCCACCCCGCACCGGCAGCTGGGCCCGGGGCTGCCGCACGCCCGACCTCCCCGCGCTCCGGCAGCGGCCCAGATGGCTGCGATATTTCCCCACAATAGCGAGCTAATTAGGCAAGCGCTGGGGAGCGGAGCGGGGGGGGGGCCGCCCTGTGTCCCCCCCCCCCGCTCAGGCAATCAAAGGGCCCATGACTTTATTACGGCTCATTATGCGCGGGCGGCGGGGGGCGCGCAGCCTGTGCCGAGGCGACAGGCGTGTTATTTCCCCATCACCCCTCATTGGGATTCTGGCCCCGGCGGCGGGGGGGGGTGGGTGGGGGGTGGGGGGTGGGGGGGGGGCCGGGACGTGCGCCAGGCAGCCGTGACGGTGATTAATCTGCTGAGCGCCCGCACAACTGCGCTCGGCCGAGGGGCTGCGCGCCCCCTGTGCCGGCACTGCCGGGGGGGGGGGGGGGCTGCACCCCCCCAGCCCAGCCACCCACCCCCCCAGCGCTGCCGCTGCTCCCCAGGGCCCCCCCAGCATCCCCTGTAGTGCACCCCATGGCTCAGCACCCCCCCACTGCAGCAGCCCTTGGGGGGGGGCTGCGGGTGTCGTGTCGTGTCCCCCCCCCGCATTTCTGGAGGTGCTGGTGGTGAGGGGGGGCTCAGCAGGGTCCCCAGTAGCTACCCCCCAGCCCCAGCCAAACGCCCCCAGCGTGCAGAATGGAGGCGTGGGGGATTTTCCACAGTTTTATTCAAAAAATAAACTTGAGCAGGAGGAGCATTAAGTTAGGGGGAGCAGGGTGGGGGGCGCGGGAGCAGGGCTGCGCTCCGGGGGGGCAGCACCCGCCCCCAGCCCCTACCTCCTCTTGTCCTTGATGCTGTAGTGCAGCAGGAGGGGCGCGGGCTGTGAGGCAAGGAGGGGGGATCAGGGCTGCTGGCACCCCCACCATGGGGCAGACCCCCCTGTACCCCAGCCCGGGGCAGACCCCCCCGTACCCCAGCCCAGGGCAGACCCCCCCCCCCCCCCGTACCCCAGCCCGGGACCCCAGGGGTGGGCGGGAGCAGCCCCCCTGCTGCAGGGCTGGCCCCAGGCAGCCCGAAGAGCCCCGGGGCTGCACCGTGAACTTGTCCAACCCCTTCAGGGACCCGTCGCCCTCCCGACCCATAGCGGGGGGGGTACGCAGCCGTGGGGGGGCCCCCGGGTCGCCGCTGCAGCGAGCGACATTAATCATCCTTGATTCACCGATTCCCCGCTCCACTGCCGCGTTCTTGGAGCCACAAGCCGCTTTCCCGGGGAGGGTCCCCCCACCAGACATGGCTGAGCCCCCCCGCCACTCCCCGGCCCGGGATGGGGCCCCCGGGGGGCAGATCCCTCGCGGCAGGGTGGGGGGCAGCGGGTCCCACCTTGCCAAACCAGCGCGAGAGCCAGAGCTGCTTCATCGTCATGTGGTCGGGGAGGGCCTCGTTGTTGAACAGGATCTGCACCTACGCGCGGGGAGGCTGTGTTGGGGTGGGGTGGGGGGCCCACGACCCCCCCCACACCTGTGAAGCTCTCCCGGCCCCCCCACTCACGTGCTGCAGCGGCAGCCCCAGGCGGTGGCACAGGACCCTCCGCAGGTGCCGGATTTGGGCCCGCACGGAGCATCTCACGTACTTCTGCTGCAAGGGGCAGAGCGGGTCGGGGCGGGGGGGTCTCAGCTCCCCCCAGCCCCCTCCCCACCTGGGACCCCACGCACCAAGCCGAGCCCGGAGCGAGGGCTGTGGGGCCGGGTGTGGGCAGAGCTGGGGGGGCTTGGGGCCCGGTGCAGGGACCCCCCCCTCACCTGCAGCACGGCCTTGCTCTTGTCCTTGCTGGAGCTGCGGAGGGAAGAGAAGGGGCAGCCTGCCAGCTCCAGTGCTGGGAGGTGGGGGGCTGCGGGCTGTACCCCCTGCCCGTCCCTGCGCACAGCCTGGCGCAGGGGTGCGGGGTGACCCCCCCCCGCCCGTCACACGGGGCCGGCAGCTGAGCTGCAGCCATCGATCCCATCACAGCCCCCGGAGCTGCCGCTTATTGACTTTGCTGTCGGAGCCGGCGGGCAGCTGCGCAGCGCCCGTCCCTGCAGCCGCCGGGCAGGGCTGCGGGCTGGGGGGGCACACACTCACACACACACACGCAGAGCTGGGGCAGCGGGGAGCCAGGACCCCCCCGCGCTGCCGGCACTCACCTCTGCTTCTCCAGGCAGAGCGAGACGTGCTCGTCGTAGCGGAAGTAATGGGCGCGGGAGTGATCGAAGGTGCTGTAGGGGAGCCCCATGGGGTCACCCCCGACTGTGTCTGGGGAGACGCGGGGAGGGGGGCGGGACTCAGCCGGAGACGCCGCAGTGAGACCACCCCCCTCTCCCCCCCCCAGGTCTGGTCGCGGCCCCCGAGCGTGCCCACCCTCACTGCTGGGCTGCGTCACCCGGTCGAGGCCGCGGGACTGGTAGAATTCCCGGATCCTCTTCTCTTCACCTGTGGGGGAGAGGCCGGCGCTGCTGAGGGACACCCCCTCGCCCCGCGTGCCCCCCCCCCCAGCCCATCACGGCTTCCTGCCTGCGGTGCCTGGGGTGGGTGGGGGTCCCCGGGCTGCCTTCGGCCCGTCCCACCGCTCTGACCTTGGCTGGGCAACGCAGCCGACAGCCAGCGCCTCTCCTGCCGCCAGACACTCCCCCCTGTGCCCCCCCGGGGTCTCCACCAAGCCCCCGCCATGTGCCAGGGGTCCTGTCCCCATCCCTGTCCCTGTCCCCCTGGCACCTCCCCCCTCATTCCCCCCTCCCCGCCGTGGAGCAGGGGACCAGAGCCCACGCTGCGTGTTTGCTGCGTCCCCCCCCTCCTCCCCAGGCCTCCATCCCCCCGTGGCAGGCTGACATTTCCACCGAGGTGTCCCCAGCGCCGTCCCCATCCCCGTCCTGACTGACAGTGGCTAATCTCGAGCCCACGGCTGCGCCTGCGGTGGGGCGGGGGGGCTGCCCCCCCCTCTCCAGCGTGCTGCTTTGCATTCACCACCACCATCCGCCGGTTCACCGCGCCGTCACTCAGCGCCTGGCCTGGGGGACGCGGCTCACGGACCTCCCGTCCCCGCAGCGCCGAGCACGGCCGGCTGCCGCAGCCCGAGGGGGCTGAGCCGGTTGCAGACCCCCCCAAAAAGCACCCCCCCACACACTCCTTGACCCATTGCCCCCCCCCAGCCCCGGGGAGCTGCGGCTGCTCTACCCACCGGCACGGCTGGGGGGAAGGGACAGAGCCGCGGCACAGCCAGAGCATCCCGTGGGTCCCTGTGCCCGAACCCCCCAACCCACGCGGTGCCAGCGCCGAGCCCCCGCCTCGCTCTGCTCCCCATCCCCAAACACCCCCACGTGCTTCCTGGGCCCCTGCAGCCCCCCAGCACCTGCTTCCGTGACCGGGGGCCGTTTGTCCTGCTTTCTCCCTCACTCTACAACTGGTTTTACATAGCAAGAAGCGCCCCCCACCCTCTCTTCCCAGCCAAGCTCTAGCAGCTGCGGGATTTAGAGCACCACGACCCACAGACCCTCCCACACCCAGTAAGGAGGTGCCCCCCCCAAAATCTCCAGTTTTTCCCTGTGCCCTTCCCCTCACAGCTCCTCCCCATGTCGTTCTGCAAGACACTGGTGCCAGGGACGCCCGATCCTGGCCCCCCCCCGGGACACTCACTCTCCTGCAGACCAGGCACCAGCTTGTAGACAATGTCCTGCATGACGCGGTCCAGCTTGAGGTTGAGCAGCGGCTGCGTCTCGTGGATCTTGGTGTTGCACATGGGGCAGTACTTGCTGGTCTGCAGGTACTTGACGATGCAGCTCTTGCAGACTGTGGCCAGAGGGAGGGGGCGTCGGGGGGGGCCGGGGTGGTGGCACAGCCCCACACACCCAGCACTGACCAGTGGGACACGTCCCCCTTGGCCCCCCTGGCAGAAGGCACAGTCGCGGGGCGGCGGGCAGGGGAGGGTCTGCAAGCCCCCCCCGCCCCCCATCCATGGGGGGGACCCACAGCGCCGGGGACTCACACGTGTGCAGGCACTCGGTGATGGTGGTGGCATCGATGAAGTACCCGGCGCACAGGCAGCACACGATGTGCTCGTTCAGCTCCTTCATCTTCACCTTCACCTCCTCCTGCAGAGACGCGCTGCTGTCGCCCGCTCCCCCCCCCGGGGCACCCTGCAGGGGCACACCAGCCTCCCACCCCCCCGCAGCCCCCTGCTTGCCCCACGCGCAGCGAGACGCCCAGGGACGGCACAGCAAGGGGGAGCACAGGGGCGGCACGGGTGGAAGAGCCCCCCTGGGCCATGCAAGGGCCCCCCCCCCCGTGCCCCTGCTCACCTGTGGCCTCGCCCCACAGCCCGGCCTCAGGGCGCAGAGCCCCCCCCAGCACCATGGGGTGGGGGGCCGGGGGTGACGGCTGGGGGTAGCCTCTCTCCTGCTGTGGGGCGCAGCACCTGCACTGACAGCCTCCCCCACCCCCCGGGAGCTGCCACGCCCTGCCACGCCCTGCCCCGCCCCGAAAAAGCCCCGCCCCGAAAAAGCCCCGCCCCGAAAAAGCAGCGCTCAGGGCAGGGCTTAAATCACCCGTGCCCCACCCCTGCGCCAGGCCCCGCCCACCCTGCTCCTGGCCCCGCCCCTCACCTGCGCCTCGCCCATCACACCTGGCCCCGCCCACCCACCGCCCCTGGCCCCGCCCACCCGCGGCGGGGGCGGACCGGCGCATGCGTGTCCCCGGCGCACCCCCCCCCCCCCCGCCCCCCCCCCCCGGAGCGTTGTCGCGGCGCGCTCTTCCGCCCGCGCATGCGCCGGCACGGCGCCGCCGGCCGCCGCCGCTCGCCTCGTTCCGGAGCGGGTCCATCTTGTAGACGGCCTGGAGCTGGTTCCGCAGCCGCATGGCGATCGCCATCGGGCCCCCCTGAGGAGGCGACGCCATCTTAGAACCTCCTCCGCCTCCCCGCTCACTTCCGGGTTCGGGGCGGGGCCGCCGCCGCCGCCGCCGCCGCCGCCGCCCGTGACTACGGCTCCCGCCGCGCCCCGCGCGCCGCTGGGCATGCCGGGAACGGGCCGGCGACGCGGGGCGCGGGCGCCCCCTGCTGGGCGCGGCGGGGAGCGCGGCGCTGCCGTTGGCCCCGCCCCGCAGCCGGGCCCCGGGGTCGGCCCGGCCGTTACCGGGAGGCTCCCGCGTGTCACGGCCGGTCCCGGGGGCGAGGCTGTCCCGTCCCCGTCCCCGTCCCGTGTGTGTGTGCCCCCCGGCCCCGCGCCGGCGGCCGATAGCGGGGGGCGGGCCCCTTGACAGACAGCAGCCGCCGCCAATGGGGGGCGGCGCGCCGTGCCGCGGGCCGCCGCCAGGGGGCAGCAGCGCAGCGCGAGGGGCCCCGGCTCGGTGCGGGGGGGGGGGGGGGGGGGGGGCGCTGCCGTCGGGGTCCCCGCGCCCCCGAGCGCCCCCCGCGGGGGCGGCAGGGCCCGCACGGCCCCCCCGGGCAGCCCCCGCCCCGCCCCGGTGGGGCACGTGCCCCCCTGCGGGGGCTGGGGGGTGCTGGGGCGGGACTGGGGGGGGCAGGGGCTCGGGCTGGGGCCGGGGTGCAGGGTGGTGGGTGCCGGCGGGGCGGACGGGTCGGGGGGTGCCGGGTTTGGGGGCGCCAGAGATGCCGGGCTGCTGGCCGGGTTTGGGGGGGCCGGGTTTGGGGGGGCCGGGTTTGGGGGTGCCAGAGATGCCGGGCTGCTGGCCGGGTTTGGGGGGGCCGGGTTTGGGGGGGCCGGGTTTGTGGGCGCCAGAGATGCCGGGCTGCTGGCCGGGTTTGGGGGGGCCGGGTTTGGGGGGGCCAGAGATGCCGGGCTGCTGGCCGGGTTCGGGGGGGCCGGGTTTGGGGGGGCCGGGTTTGGGGGGGCCGGGTTTGTGGGCGCCAGAGATGCCGGGCTGCTGGCCGGGTTTGGGGGGGCCGGGTTTGGGGTGCCAGGCGGGCTGGGGTGCCGGGTTTGGAGGTGCCGGGCGGGCTGGGGTTTGGGGGTGCCGGGTTCGGGGTGCCAGGCGGGCCGGGGTGCCGGGTTTGGAGGTGCCGGGCGGGCCGGGGTTTGGGGGTGCCGGGGTATTGGGCTGGTTTGGGGGTTGCCAGGCGGGCCGGGGTTTGGGGGTGCCGGGTTCGGGGTGTCAGGCGGGCCGGGGTGCTGGGTTTGGAGGTGCCGGGTTCGGGGTGCCAGGCGGGCCGGGGTGCCGGGTTTGGAGGTGCCGGGCGGGCCGGGGTTTGGGGGTGCCGGGTTCGGGGTGCCAGGCGGGCTGGGGTGCCGGGTTTGGAGGTGCCGGGCGGGCCGGGGTTTGGGGGTGCCGGGTTCGGGGTGCTGGGGTGCCGGGCGGGCGGCCTCCCTGGCGCTGCCGGCCGAGGCTGGAGCCGCGCTAATGGTGGGTGATTGGATCAGGGCTCTGGAGGGGAAGGAGCGGCCCCGCTAATGCAAAGCAGAAGCCGCTCAAGGCCGTAATGGCTCGTTATGGTTACGATTATTGCTCCAATCCCGAGCAACAAGTGCTGTCTGGGGAGACGGCGGGGGCCGCCGGCGCGGGCGAGACGGCGCAGCCCCCGTGGGGACCCCGGGACCGGGTGGGTGCTGGGGGCGGCTGCCGCCGTGGGACCCCCGGGCTGGGGCCAGCACCAGCCGCCGGACATGCGGTGTGCCCCCCGCGCCCCCCGCTTTCACCAGCCGAGCTGTCGCTGCCGGGGCCGGGAGGTGATTAAATGCTGGCGAAGCCGAAATGACGCCGTCCCGCCAGCCTGGCCCCAGCAAGGCCCCGCACAGAGGTCCCCGGCACGCAGCGGGTGCTGCCAGCCCCGCGCCGGCACCGTCACCCCACTGGGCAGGGAGGGAGATAACGGGGGTTCGGCCCCCCGCGGGGCTCCGGGCCAGCGGTGCCATCGGGGCTGTGCCAGGGCCCTGCGCTCCGCTCCCCTCGAGCAAGCGTGCGGGGCCGGGGTGCCCCCGGCGCAGTGGGGAGCGGTGGCTGTGGGGCCCGGGGGTGAGGTGGCACCGTCCCCAGCACCGCCAGCCATCCCAGTGCACCAACCAGCTGGCCCCTTGGCTCCGCTTGTTTCCTGGTCCCGGTCCCGGTCCTGGCCCTGGTCCCGGTCCTGGTCCTGGCCCCTGTCCCAGTCCCGGTCCTGGTCTTGGTCCCAGTCCCTGTCAGCTCAGCTCCTTCTGATCCTGGTTGGAGCAGCTGTGTCCCAGCCCCTGTCACCTCAGCTCCTCGAGGTCCCAGTCAGCCCAGTATGGCCCAGTCCAGCTGGCCAGGCTGGCTTGGCCCCCCATGACCAACTGGAGAGGTTCACTCTGGCCCCGTGCGTTGCAGCGGGTGCCAGCTGAGCCCCGGTGTCCCCCGGTGTGTCCCCACGGTGCCAGCCCCCCGTCCCTGCCTCCTGCCCGGGGCCAGGCATGGTGCGTGGCCGGGCTCCGGCACCCGCAGCCCCTGAACCCTGGGAAGGGACCCCACCGGCAGCCACGCTGGCCCCCTCCCCAGAGCCGGGGCGCCCGTGGGCGGAGGCGGGCAGGACCAGCCCCCCACCCCGGGGTGACCGCAGCCCCCACGACTCGCCCACCCGCTGCTGGCCGGAGCCTGCGGCCCTTCCGGCACGTCCTCACCGGGAGGTGAGAAATGAGGCTGGGGCCAGGGTGACCCCCGCATCTGGGGAGGGTCTGGCCCCATTTGTACCTGCCAGGAGCAGTTCCTGGGAGGGACAGCCGGGCTGGGGGCTGCGGGGGTCACAGCCGGGCCAGCGCAGCCCTGGGGCAGGGCCGCATCGCTCACCGCCAGCGCCGCACCCAGCACCGGCACCGCGCCCAGCGCCAGCACTGCAGCGGCCCCAGCACCTCACTGCATTGACCACTGGCACCAGTTACCGGCACCGCACTGAACGCCAGCACCACGCCCAGCACCAGCAGGGCAGTAGTACCAGCACCACACTGCATTAACCACTGACACCAGTACCGACACCCCGCCGAGCACTGGCACCACAGCAAGCACCAGCACCGCACAATATTGACCACTGGCACCAGTTACCGGCACTGCACCAAGCACTGGCACCCAGTGAGCACCAGCACCGCACCAGGGCCACAGTGAGCACCAGCACTGCAGCAGCACCCGCACTGCACTGAGCACCAGCACCAGCACCAGCACCGAGCACTGGCACCGCCTGCTCGCTGCCCTGCCCCACCCGCACCCCTTGCACCCCATGTCCCACCTTGGCCCAGGCCAGCACGATGGGCTGGTGGTGGTGGTGGTGGTGGTGGCAGAGCACAGTGGCTCTGCCAGGAAAGGAGGACCGACCCCCGACAGCGGTGCCTGCTGGTGCACGTCCCTGCGGGACCCCCTCACACTGGCACAGGGCTCCCCGTGTGCCATCCCTCACCCCCGCTTCGTGCACAGCCCCCCAAACTCGCAGAAGCAGGTCCCCCCACGCCTGCGCCCGCCGTCACCCGCGCTGACACCCCCCCTGCACGAAGGACCCGTTCGGGTGCACACCCCACCCGTGTGCTGCCCCCGCCCGTGCCCCCGGCGCGCTCACACCAGTGTGACACAGTGGAGCCCCGGGGCTGGGTGAGGTGTGGGGTCTGTTGGGTGGTTCCGGCACCGCGCAGGCACAGGACCCACAGGGATGAGGGGCTGCAAGGGGGGCTCGGGGTCCTGCAGTGCTGGGGCAGGGTGCCCACCCGTGCTCCCTGCTGGTGCTGGGCATGGGGGCCGGGGTGCCCGGCAGCCAGCACTCCCCGGGGCCGTGCTTGCCAGCCTGGCACACACGAGGCCGTGCAGCTCCATCTCTCCGTAAATAATTAATGCCTGGGCGGCAGCCGGCACTTCTCCCAGCCTCAGAGAGGCTCCGAGGCCGGGCAGGCCGGTGCTTTTAGCAGAGACCTGCTCAAATATTCAGCTCCATTTCCGCTGCGGAGCTGCGCGGGGCCTGGGCGGCTCCTTCTGGTAAGCGTCTGCCGGGGGCTTTCCCGGCCGGGCCCCTCGTCAGGGCCGAGCGAGGCTGGGGCTGAGGCCGGACGTGCTCATGACCGCAGTGGGTGCAGGGCAGCAGCGCTCCGGCCCCCCCAGGCCAGGCGAGGTGGGGGCCGCGGCTGGACCCGACTCAGGGCAGCAGGGAGGGTGCTGCCCACAGGGAGCTGCTGGGCAGAGCGAGGCCGGGGGGGACCCATCAGGCGACAGCGGGGACACGCCAGCCCCCACGGCCCCAAGCCCCGACCCCGGGGTCGCAACACTGGGGCCACCAGCCGTGTCCCGCCCCCCGCCTCAAGGGGCTCACGCTGCAGCACAGCCAGAGCCGGGGTCCCGTCCTGGTGTCCACACACAGTCCCCACAGCCAGAGCCGCCGTCCCGGCCCCCCACGCAGGGTTCTGACCCCACGGGGGCTCCAGGGGTGGTGGGGCCGTGGCAGGGTGGGCTGGGGCAGGGTGGGGCAGGGCAGGGTGGGCTGGGGGCCGCGGCAGTGAGCTGGGGGGGGGGCTGGGCGGTTATGGACTGAACTCCTGCCTAATGCACCTGATTGGATTTGCAGAATCTAATTACCTGCCCTCGGCCTTTGATAACGAGGTTCAGAGCGACGGCTTCTGTCAGCGGCCGCAGCCGTGGCACCCCGGCCCGCGGGGACGGGCAGCACCGGCACCCGAAGCCCCGCGACGGACGGGACCCCCCGGCCAGCGCCAGCCCCGGGGGAGGCGAGGGCGGGGGCGCGGGGGCCCCCAAGGACCGCCCGGTACCGACAAGGAGGCTGGAGCGTGGGAGAAGATCCCGGCGTGCCTGCCCACCCGTGGGTCCCGCGGCTCCGGCGCATCGGCACCGGTTCCGCTGGACCAGGACCGAGGAGCGGAGCGGGGCAGCGGGGCCGGCGCTGCCCGTCCTGCCCGCAGGCAGCCACAGGGGCCCGGGGACCGTCCTCCTGCCCCCGCCCCCCAGCACTCCCTCCCGCTCCCCTCTCCATCACCCGGCCGGCCCCCCACCCAGCCACGCCACCGCCCCGCTGAAGGCCTGGAGGCTCGGCTACCGCCCTGGTAATGTCGGCGCTGGCCATGGCGGGTGCCCCCCCCCGCAGGGCTCCCCACGACCCCCCCCCCAAGCCGGCGAGGTGCAACCACGGGCACGGCAGCAACCGCTGCCAGAGCTACCCCCGACCCCGACCGCCCCACGACCGCTGCTCCCAGCCCCCCGGAGCTGCCGTAGCCGGGCACGGCGGGTGGGTTTGCAGGGGGTGCACCGCCAGCCCGGCCTCGCAGCTCCCGCTGGGGCAGGGGGCTGCCCGGATCCCCGGCTCCGCTGTCCCCCACCTCGGGGGGGCTGCAGCCTGGGGACACCCGTCAGGGCACAGCCCCCCGGCAGCTCGGGGCCGGCGTCACCCCGCAGCCGCCCGTGGGTCCCCGTCGCACCGAGCTCCTCCCCGAGCACCCCGCGCAGACGCCGGCGGCCTCCGTGATCTCCGGCCGGGGCGGCTCCGACCGGCGGGGCCCCGGTAGCCCGCGGGCCGGCCGGCGGAGCCGCCACTCGCCGCGCACGGTGTTGCCCGCGCTGCCCCGGCGGCCCCGTCCCGGGCCCGTCCCCGGTCTCTCGGTGGGTCGCGGGGGGGAGCGTGCCACCCGCGTCACCCCGCACACCCCGGCCGGGTGCCGGCGCCCACCCCGGGGCGGGCGGCGGGGGGCACCGGGAGTGTTTCATGCGGTTAAGAAGTGTCTGATTGAGGCAGGAGGCGCCAGCAGCTCCCCCGGGAGCCGCAAGCCAAGGACTGGAGGACCAAATGCAGGCTAAAGTAATCCAATCTGGGCTGGCTTCATCTAATTAGCCCAGAATTAACCCAGCAGCCAGAGAGGAGCTGACTGTCCCTACAGTTTGCCAGCGGGTTTGGGGGGAAGCGGGAGGAAGAAGGGGACGTCCAGCGGTAATGAGATTACGGGGGGGAGCGGGCGGGAGCGGGCGGCTTGGCAGCATCTTGCCGGTGGTAACGTGGGGCCCTTCCAGGCCTCCGCCGCTTAATTGCTGCGCGCTGGCCGGCGGGCGGGGGGGGGGCTGCCGGCGAGGAGGGGCGGGCGGGGACCCGAGTTAATGACTCCTGCCCCGGCACCGACACCTGAGCCCGGCAGCAGCGCCCGCGGGGGACGGGGACACCGGCCCGGCCGGCCCGCGGGGACACGGCACCGCGAAGCCGGACCCTCGTGTGCCCACACCCCCACTCCCCCCCCGGCCTCCCAGGGCGGACGTGCCGAGGGCCGGGGGGGCCCAGGATGGCGGGGGGGGCCCGAGGCGGTGGGATGCTGGGTCGTTTTCCCGAAGGTCGATTTCCTACACGCCCCTTCTGCCACGTCCCCCCCACCCGGGTGCCACGCTCCTGCCCCGGCGTGGGGACGCGTCCCCCGCGCCCCGCAGGGACTCCCAGGTCCAGCCCCGCAGGGCAGGAGGGGGCCCACGCCGGGGCCCACGGGGTGCTCGCCGTGGCTGAGAAATGAGGAGCAGGTTTGGACCGGGTCGTCCCAGCCCCCTCCTCCCAGTGCAGGTGCGTGGGGGTCCCCGTGCCAGAGACCTCGCTGGCCGCGCAGTCCCAGCCTGGGGGCAGAGCCGCAGGGACCCGGGGGGGCCAGGACCCTGCTGGGCCCCCCCCGCCTCGGGCTGCACAGCGGTTCTGGGGACCTCGGGAGCAGGCACGGGGACACGACCTCATCCCGGCTGCCGGTGGCCCGAGGGGACACAGGGACAGCGGCAGGAGGAGGTGGCAGCTGGGGGCCCCGCGGCCAGCTGGGTCCCCGGACGGGTGACCCCCTGCACCCAGAGCCGGGGTGGCACGGCCCTCACCCACTCCCCCAGCACTCTCAGCCCGTCTCCGTGAGCCCTCGGGGGTGTCCCCGCTCCGCGCCATCCTGGGGTGACCCCACCCGCGCTGCCGGAGGGGCCCGGGCAGGGGTCCCTGCCCCAGCCCCACTCCCTGCCTGGTGGTGCCGGCCCCAGACCCCACCTGCGGAGTGCCCTGAGCGGGGGTCGGGACGAGCACCCACCCGGCGAGGCCCCGGCGGGGGGTTGCCGCCCGGCAGACCCCCGTGGGCGCGGGGCGGACCATGGCAGGCGCCGTGTGAGCCCGCGCCGCCCCCGGCCCCGTCACCTGCCCCCCAATCCATCTCCCGGGACCGGCAGCATTCCAGCCCCTGGGCACGGCAAACATCTGCCTCCTGCTCCAGGTTTAATTAACCTGCTGCCGCCTCCCTCCCCCAGCACCAGGCATTTCCTCCCCGCCACCGCTCCGGGCCGGGGCAGGCGCCGATGGGGCCTGGGCCAGCACCGGTGCCGGTGCCAGCACCAGTGCCAGCAGCAGTGCCAGCGCTGGCTGCGCCCCGCTGGGCCACGGCGAGCCCCTCCGCCGCGGCGGGCCCGGAGCCGGTGGCTCTGCCCGGCTGGGGAGAGCGGCAGGAGCACCGGGCAGGTTTCTCCCGGCACCTGCCAGGCCACGGGCAAGAAATGCCGGTAAATTCCCGGGGCTCAGCCGTAGGGCCCCCGTCAGGGCAGGGTCCCGGTGCTGGCACACGGGGACCCCCACCCGCGGCACGGGGCTCCCTCGGGAGCAGCAGGAAGGGTCGTGCCCCCCGGGATGGAAAGGGGCAGCTCCGAGCCTGCCCGGTGCTACGGAGGGATGCGAGTACGGCCCGGCCCGGCCCGGCCCGGATCGGCACGGCCCGAGGGTCGAGCGTGCACCCGTCCAGGGCCTGGTGGGGACGGACGTGTGTGTGCGCCCGTCTCCACGTGTGTGCGTGGGTGTGCATAAACACCGAGCAGTGGGGGCTGTGCACGCGAGTGCGGCTGTGCTGAAGTGTGAGGTGTGTGTGCGTGTGCACACTGGTGCTGTGCAGGCCCGTGTAGCTGTGCCGTGCCCCGGGGGGTGTGTGTGTGGGGAGGGTGTGTGTGAGCGTGTGCGTGTATACGCGTGCATCCGTGACGTGCAGCGTGTCTGTGTGCGTGTGCGGCTGTGCCGTGCCGTGGGCTGAGCACACACGCGTGGGCACGCCGCTGGTGGTCTGCATGTTTGTGCATTGCCACCCCACGCTGCCGGGCGAGTGGGCGCCCATGCAGCCCTGGGTGCCGGTGGCCCCACGCCCCGGAGGGGCTGCGGGGACGGTCACCCCCCAGCGCAGCGGGTCCGGTTGAGCCCGGGGCCCCCCGGTGCCCCCCGGGTGCGGCAGCTGCAGCTCCCGGTGCCGGCGTGATTTACAGGCGCAGGCCCCGGTAATGTCATTTTCCCCAGACCGGTGGCGCCAGGGTGGCCGGGCGGCCGCCCCCCGCCCCCCTCGCCTCCCCCCCGGTCCCTGGTCCGGAGCCGTGACCCGCCGCCCCGACCCCCTGCCCGCCCGGGTGTCGTGACCCCCATCCCGGCAGCCGCTGGGACCGACCCGCGGGGCCGCCCCACAGCCGCACCCCACGGGCCGTACCCACCGCTGGCGGCGCGGCTGTCGCGATAGTCGCCGGGAGCCCCGGCCTGGCCCGTGTTGCTCTCCGCGGGCCGATACCGGCCGCCGGTGGGGCTGCAGCCGGGCCCGCTCCTGCGAGCCAGGTACGAGCGTCCCGACGGGGCCGGTCTGGGGTCCATGCCCGGGAACGGCGGGTCGGGGGAACCGGGATCCGTCACCAGGGAACGGCGGTTCCGGGGAAAATGGGGTCAGTGCTACCGGGAACAGCGGGTCCGAGGGAAACGGGATCCCTGGCCCGGGAGCGGCTGGTCGGTGCGACTGAGGTCGGTGTTCCGGGAACGGTGGGTTCCTGGGAACCGGGGTCCACGCTACGAGCAACGGAGGGTCGAGGGAACCAGGATCCCTGTCCCCGGGAGCGCGGGTCCCTGCTACCGACAACGGCGGATGGGTCCGTGTCGTGGGAACGGCCGGTCGGGGAAAGTGGGCTCCGCACCGCCGGGAACGGCAGATGGGTCCGTGCGCCGGGACCGGCGGATCGGGGCGAACCCCGGGTCCGTGTCCCGGGAGCGGCGGCCCCGTGGCCGCGGGGTCCGCTCGCTCCGTGGTGGACGGTTTCGGTGCTCCCGGGCAGCGGCGGCTCCGGGGGCTGAAGCCTGCGCCCCCCGGGAGCGGCGGGCGTGGTGCCGGTCCGTGCGCCCCGGGATAACGGCGCCGGGGCCCGCTCCGTGCGCCCCGGGACGCGCAGCCATGTCCGCCCGGGAGGCTGGGGGGCCCCGGCTGGGAGCCCCGACGCCGCCGGAGCCTCCCGCCGGGGCTGCGGGCGGAGCCGGGGCTGCGCCGGGGCGCGGAGCAGCGCTGCCCGTCCGTCCGGTACCCCGCGCCGCCCCCTCGCTGCTGCGAGCCGGGGGACGTCGGGCGGCCGCCCCGGCGGCGGGGAACCGGGCCCGGGGGCGTCTCGGAGCCGTGCGGGGCGCGACGGGGCGCGACGGGGCCGCCCGTCCGGGCCGGAGCCGGTGCGGGAGCCCCGGCAGGCCGGGCGGGGAGGGGGGGTGGGGGGGAGGCCCGGTGGCGGGGCGGGGCCCCGGGATGCGCGAGCCCCCGCCCCCGGGGGTGCGGGGCTGTCGGTCACGGGGCGCGGCCGCCAATCAGGGCGCGGGCGGTCGGGATTTTGGCAGGTCCAGATGGAGCGGGGCAGAAAAGCGCGCGCCGCCGGGGCCCGCCGCGCACCCGCGCTCCCGCGGGCCATGCCCCGCACCCTGCCCCGCACCCTGCCCCGCACCCGGCCCCGCACCCGGCCCCGCACCCTGCCCCGCACCCTGCCCCGCACCCTGCCCCGCACCCTGCCCCGCACCCGGCCCCGCACCCGGCCCCGCACCCGGCCCCGCACCCGGCCCCAGCCCCGCCGGGCCCGCACCGGGCGCCCCGCTCCCGCCGCCCCCGCTCCCGCCGCTCCCGCCGCCGCCGCCGCCCCCCGCCGCCCCCCGGCCATGCCCGCGCCCCGCCGGCTCTGAGCGCGGCCGGGCGATGGAGGCGGCGGCGCTGGCGCGGGAGGGCGGCGGCCAGGGCCCCCCGCCCCACGAGCCCATCAGCTTCGGGATCGACCAGATCCTCGGTGGCCCCGACCCCGCGGGCGGCGGCGCGGGGCCGGCCCGGGCGGCGGGGGAGCCCGACTACGGGCTCTACGGCGGCGGCTACGGCCCCGCCTGCTCGCTCGGCTCCTACAACCTCAACATGAGCATGAACGTGAGCGTCAACGTGACCCCCGCGCCCGCCGCGCCACCCGCCGGGGTCATCCGCGTCCCGGCGCACCGGCCCGCGCCCGCCGCGCCTCCCGCCGCGCCGCCGCCGGTGCCCGGGCTGCCGGGGCTCACCTTCCCCTGGATGGAGACGACGCGCCGCATCGCCAAGGACCGGCTCTCAGGTGAGCGCCGCGGGCCGGCTCCCGACGGCTACCGGCGGCTCCCGACGGCTCCCGGCGGCTCCCGGCGGCTCCGACGGCTCCCGGCGGCGCGGCGGACGCGGAGCGGGGTCGGGGCGGGAGCGGAGCGGAGCGGAGCGGGGGGGGGGATTCCCGCAGCGCCGGGTCCTCGCCCGCCGCCCGCCGCGCCCCGCCCCGCCCCGCTCCGCCGGGAAGCGGCCGCCGTCGGGGCCCGCGGGGAGCGGCTTGGGGCTGGCACGGTTACCGGCAGCTCCGCTGCGGCCCCGCTCCGGCTCCCGGCGGCTCCGGGCGGGGGCCGGGACCGGGTCTGGCTCTGAGCGGTGCCCGAGGGCTCCCGCCACGGCCTCGGGCTCCGCTCCGTGCCTGGTCCCTTCTCCAGGCCCGGGGGCGCTGGGTGCCGACCCCGTCCCACCCACAACGGGGGTGCGGGGAGCCGGGGTGCGGGGAGGGGGCTCTGCCAGGAGCTGCGGGGCTGCAGGGCAAAAACCCTGTGGGGCTGGGTGTGGGGAGCTGGTGCTCCTGTCCCTTGTGTGCCCCTGGGGACTGGGGCAGGCGGTGGGGGGTGCCTGCGGGGCCCGGCTGTGGGGTGTGTGGGGAGAGGGCTCTGAGACCCGTGTGTGTGGGGGTGGGCACAAGGCGCCGAGGGAGAGGGCGGGTGGCGAGGCAGGTGTCGGGGCGGCGGTGCGGGGTCCTGGCGGGGCTGGGGGCTGAGCGCCCACGGCGGGGGCTGGAGCGCCCAGCGCTGGGATGAGGGTGCTGCTTGCTGCACCCCAGAGGAGAAGGCGCAGGGTGCTGTGGTTGCGATGCTGGGCACCGTGGCGGCATGGGGGGCGCGTGTGGGTGCCGGGGGGCCCTGGCCTGGCTCGGCTCGGCTCGGCTCCTTCCCAAGATGGCGGCGCTGCCACGTCCGCAGCACACGGCTCCATGTGGGGCCGAGTCTGGGGGCTCTGTGGGGCCGGGGGGCCGAGCACTGGCCGCAGAGGCGATGAGGCCATGGGGGGCGGGAGGCCGGGGGCCGCGGGGGGCTCAGCCTGGGCGCCAGCAGCGCCGGGTTCACCTCCCGGCCCACCCCGCCATCCCAGCGGTGACGAAGCACCGTCCCCGTGCAGGGGTGGTGGGTGACGTCCCCGTCTCCTGCCTGGCGCCAGCGGTGGGTGGACGGGGCGGCCCCTCCCCGGCACGGGGTCTCCCAGCCGCAGCCATCACTCAGCACCACCGGCCTTGGGGTGGTCTGCGGGCTGTCGGCATCTGTTCCCGGCGAGGGGCCGCCCCGCGTGGGGAGGGGGCGCGGGGGCCTCCGTCCCCCCCGACTGTGCGGCTCCACCTGCGTCAACCGCGTCCGCCCCCGCCGGCGGGCAGCCTGGCCTCCTGCTCGCGCCGCCCGCCTGGGTGCTGCCGGGAGGGAGGGAGGGTCTGGCATCGCGGGGAGGGTCTGCTGGGCGCCCAGCTGTCCCCCGGGGCTGCCCCACATCCCTGCAGCATGGGGTGCCGGGGCCCCATGGCAGCCCGGTGGGCCCGGCCATGTGCAGCCCAGCCCGCGTGGTGCCGGCACCGGCGAGGGTCGCGGTGCCGTGGGGCCGTGGCTTGGCCGTGGGCCGCTGCCGGAAAGGGAGGGGAGCGGGGAGCCGGGGGTTGCACCCCACCAAACTCTCACTTTCCTCCACGCCGCCCTGACTCTCCCTGCGGCTCCGACTGCCTCCGCGGCTGGGATCTGGCATGCCGGCTTCGCCGTGCCGGGACAGCCCCTTCCCCAGCCCCCAGCACCCAGGCAGCAGCCGGCCCGGATGCTGCCGGCACATGCAGGGAGATGCCATCTGCCTCCCGACGGCTTCTGGGGTGCTGTCCCCACCCCGGGAGGGCTGGGAAGCCCCGGCAGTGCCGCGGAGGCTCCCCCGGGGCTGCGGCAGGGCCCAGGGCATGGGGTTTGTGGTGCCGGGAGCCTTTCCGGCCCCACACCGGCCCTGGGACCGGGTCTGCCGCACCGCCCCGTTGGCCCTGGTCCCCACCTGCCAGGCTGGGGGAGCCGTGGGGCCGTGGCCGTGGGGTGCAGATGGGCTCTCCCGCCACATCTTGAGCTGCCCTGCGTGTCCCTGGGCTGGGGGAGCGGGTGGGGGTGGCTCGGGGTCTCCTCCTCCCCTGCTCTCTGCCACGCAGCGCTGGCGGCCCCCCCGGAGCTCCCCGCCCCCGCGAGCAGCCAAGCCTCCCCCCCGGCTCCCGCGCCGCGCCCCTGGCTCCCCCGAGCAGCCCCTCACCCCGCCTCTGCCCCACAGCCGCGCTGTCGCCCTTTGCGGCAACCCGGCGGATCGGGCACCCTTACCAGAACCGCACGCCGCCCAAGAGGAAGAAGCCGCGCACGTCCTTCAGCCGGGTGCAGATCTGCGAGCTGGAGAAGCGCTTCCACCGGCAGAAGTACCTGGCCTCGGCCGAGCGCGCCACCCTGGCCAAGGCCCTCAAGATGACGGATGCCCAGGTCAAGACCTGGTTCCAGAACCGCCGCACCAAGTGGAGGTAACCGGGGCAGCCCCGGGGCAGCCAGCACAGCTCTGAGCCCCTGCTTCCCTCTGGCAGCCACCCCCCACCGTGGCTGTGCCCCCCGGGAGAGGCTGGGCTGGAGGGAGATGGGGTACCCATCCCCGCTGCATCCCCCGTGCCCAGCTGGGTGAGGCATGGCAGTGCCAGGGGAGGGACGGGCTGCAGGGCAGAAGCTGTGGGGCACTGCTGCAGCGGTGCTGAGAGAGGGACGGGCTGTGGGGTGGCGGCTGTGGGGCAGTGCCACAGCGGCACAGAGCGGGGCCGAGAGAGGGACGGGGCTGTGGGGCAGTGCCACAGCGGCACAGAGCGGTGCCGAGAGAGGGACGGGGCTGTGGGGCAGTGCCACAGCGGCACAGAGCGGGAACGAGAGAGGGACGGGGCTGTGGGGCAGTGCCACAGCGGCACAGAGCGGGGCCGAGAGAGGGACGGGGCTGTGGGGGAGTGCCACAGCGGCACAGAGCGGGAACGAGAGAGGGACGGGGCTGTGGGGCAGTGCCACAGCGGCACAGAGCGGGGCCGAGAGAGGGACGGGGCTGTGGGGCAGTGCCACAGCGGCACAGAGCGGGGCCGGCAGCAGGTGTGGGGCAGTGCCGGACGGGCTGTGTGTGGCAGGAGGCAGACGGCGGAGGAGCGCGAGGCGGAACGCCAGCAGGCCAACCGGCTGATGCTGCACCTGCAGCAAGAGGCCTTCCAGAAGAGCCTGAGCCAGCCGCTGCCCCAGGACCCGCTCTGCATGCACAACTCCTCCCTGTACGCCCTGCAGAACCTGCAGCCCTGGGCTGAGGACAACAAGGTGACGTCCGTCTCGGGGGTGGCCTCCATGGTGTGAGGTGCCCCGGGAGCCGTGGATGTGCGGTGGGAGCCCGGTGGGGTCTGAGCCCGGCACCGCCAGCCTGTGACAGGGAGGGGGCTGCTGCTTCCCGGGAGCCCCCCTCCATCGGCAGCCCCCTCTCTGCCACAGGCCAGCCCCCCCTGGTCCCCCCTCGGGGAGGGTGGACGGGCACCTGCGCTCGGACTCAAAGCTCTGCTGACCCCCGCGGGGACCCCTGCCTGGCGCACCGCTGCGGGCAGCCCCTTGCCCGGACCTCCTGGGGAGCCCATTCCCGGGCCCCCCCACCCTGAGGGCCTCTGCAAGTCCAGCCCCGCTCCGTCCCCAGGGCAGCTCCTCGGGTGGTCTCTGCTCAGGACCTGCTGCCCACCCATCAGTGGCTCTCCCGGCCGTGCCAGGCTCTGCTCCCCCCAGGGCAGCTGCAGCCCCCGTCCCACCCAGGGCGGGGCACAGGGTGAACGCCCCCATTCCCAGTGTCAGGAGTGCCCCCTCGCCCTCGCTGGCGCCCACCGCGGGGTCTGCACCACCCACACACACTTGCCTTATCCTGGTCGGAGTTTGCCGGCTCCGGCTTCCAGCTGCGGCCCCGGGCTGGGCGAGGAGCTCGACCCCGTGACCCCTGGCCCCCCCAGCGGTGGGACAGACTGACGGACTGGGCTCCCTGGCGCTCCTGGGCTCCACACCCACTGGTTTGCCGGCTCTCTGCGGCCCTGGGCCTGGACGTGCCCCCGTTGCACCCTGTGATGGACTCGGGGTGCCTCTGCATGCCGAAGGATTGCACCAGCCCCCCCCCCCCACCTCCAAGAGGGGCTGCCCTCATGCCTGTCCCCCCCCAAGTCTCTGTCTCCTGGGATGCCCTTCACCTCCCCCCACGCTGCCCAGGGTCAGACCAGACCTTGTGTGACCCACAGCACACTCGTGGGGAGGCAGAGGGGCCCACGGGGGGCTGAAATCCCCCCTCCTCCAGCAAATGTCTGCCCCCCCATTCCCCAGTGACCCCCTGAGTGTCCCCAGGCTTGGCCAGGGACCCCCGTCCCTTGCCCTGCCCCCCGGCCTCTGCCAATGCAGGGTCACCGGGACCCCCGGCTGGGCTCCAGCCGGGGGTCCCTGGTTGATAACAGAGGGCAGGGGGGGCAATAGCGACGACCCTGACCCTAAACTTGACCTTGACTCCCCCCGCCCCCCCCTCCGCCGCTGTCCGTGGTGCCGCCGAGGCTGCCGGGGGGGGGGCGGCAGGAGCCCGCTGTGCCGCGGACACGGGGCAGGCTCCTGCCGCCCCCGTCCCCCGCTCTCCCCGCCCCGCTGCTACCGGGAGGAGGCGGGCAACCGGTGCCGGTTCCCGGGCGGCGGGATTGGCTGCGGTTCCGTGACGCTGCCCCGTTTTACCGGGGAGGGGTCGGGGGTTGGGGGGGCGGAACCGCCGCAGAGCCGCCGGGATGAGCGCGGCCGAGGGCCGGCCCCGGTGCCGGGGGGGCGGCGAGGCGGTGCTCCGCGCCCGTGCCGAGGCTGCCGGGTACCGGCGGCTGCTGCGCGCCCGCGCTGCCGAGGTGGAAGCGCTGCGCGGGGCCGTGGGCGCGCTGCACCGGCGGCTGGAGGGGCTGCGGGACCGGCGCAGCGGGGAGCTCGCCAAGTACCAGGTGCGGGGGGGGCCCGGGCGGTTTGGGCGGGGGGCAGATAACCGGGGGGTGAGGAAGGGAGGGGGCGGGTTTTGCTAAGGGGGGAGCCGAGGCAGCGGGTGGGGCTGGTGCGGGGCCTGGATGGACGGAGGGCTGGGGAGGGGGGGCGGGGGCCCGGGAGGAAGGGGGTCGGGATGGGGCTGGGGTGGGGGGACAGGGGTCTGGGGAGGTTTATGGGATGGGGGTCAGGATGAGGCGGGGAGGGGGGGACAGGGCTCCGGGGGGGCGGGAGGAAGGGGGTCGGGATGGGGCTGGGGAGGGGGGACAGGGGTCTGGGGAGGTTTATGGGATGGGGGTCAGGATGAGGCGGGGAGGGGGGGACAGGGCTCCGGGGGGGCGGGAGGAAGGGGGTCGGGATGGGCCGGGGGAGGGGGGACAGGGGTCTGGGTGGGGTTATGGGGTGAGGGGCGGAGGATCCGGATGGAACCGGGGAGGGCACGTACAAGTGGGGCAGGGGACCGGGGGTCGTGCCGGGGCTGGGCGGGGGGGGGCTGGGGAGGGGGACCCGTGCGGGCGGGGGTCGGGGTGGGGGTCCCGGGCGTTGCTGACGGCCCGGCCGGCAGGAGCGGGTGGCGGAGCTGGAGCGGGAGATCGGCGAGGCGGAGGCGGAGATGGCCCGGTGCCTGCGGGAGTACCCGGCGCTGCTGCGGCTGCGGATGGCGCTGGAGGCGGAGATCGCCGCGTACCGGTACGCGGGGGGGGGGGCGGGGGGCGCGGGCTGGGCGCGGGGCTCAGCCCGGGCCTGTCTCTTGCAGGGAGATGCTGGAGGGCGAAGAGCTGCGCCTGGGCTGCCTGGGCCTGCCGTGACCGGGACCCCCCGCCCCGCTGCGGGACCCCGCGCCCGGGCCCCCAGACCTGTGCGCCTCGGGGTCCCCTGAGCCCCCCGCTCGCCCCCCGGACACCCCGGCCGTGGGACCCCTGGACCCTCTGGATCCCTCTGGACCCCCGGTTCTCCTGTCCTGCTGTGCCATGGGCCCTCCCGGACTCCTGGGACCCCCAGGTTCCCCAGACCCCCCACCCCAGGAGGCCCCGGCCCCCCAGGAGGGCAGCGCCCACGGGGCCGCACACTCTCACCAGCCTCTCCGGAGCAGCAGCGGGGCTGGGGTCCCGGCCCCGGCCCGCGTGGAAGCACCTCAATAAAGCCCCGTGGCATTACCTGGACCTGGCCTGTCGGGGGTGGGGGCAGTGTCCCCCAGCTGGGCCCGGCAGCGGGGGCACCCTGCTGCGCTCTCGGGGTCTGCAGCAGAGGCGGGGGGCGGGATGGCTCCGTGGGTGCCGGGGCTGTGTCCCTCGGGGGCTGCCTGGCTGCAGGGTCTTGGCTCCCTCCCACCTGGCCGAAGCCCCCTGCCCCCAGGCTGGGCACCCCACAGGGGTGCCGAGTGGGGCACATCGTGGGGGCTGAGCCACGGACACGTGGTGGAGGGGACTGAGCCCCCCCGGGCTGATGGGTGGTCTCTGATCCCCCCACTGTGGCTGTGTCCTGCCCTGGGACCGGCGTTCCTGAGGTCAGGCAGGGATCGTGCCCCCTGGGATGTGGGGATGAGGTGCTGTCCCCCAGGGTGTGCCCCCTTGGTGTAGGGCAGCACCCCAGCAGGGATGTGCTGCCCCTGGGGCTGTGGATGTTGCCCCCACCGCAGCCCCCAGAAAAGGGGCAGATCTGGGTGGAGGTTTGATGAGGAATAGGGGGGTCTGGGGCACCCGTGTGCGCTGGCAGACAGCTGGGTGGGGCCGTGGGGACCCCCCCACCCGGGCCAGTGCTGGGTACAGCCACTGAGCCGGGCTGGAGCGTGTGTGCAGGTGCGTGTGTTACACGTCTGTTTTCAGCAGTGCATAAGGACCCCCCGGGCCAGGCCCAGCGCTGGCAGGGAGCGGGCGGGTCCCTCAGGGAGCTGTGGGGCAGCGGGGGCCTTGCACAAGCCTGTGACCCCCGCCATGGGGCAGGGGCCAGTCTGGAACCTTGAGCAGAAGGGCAGGCAGGAGCCCTGCCTGCGGAGCGCCCAGCTGGAGCCCGCGGAGGCCGGGCGGCCCAACGCCCCCCACCCCACACAAAGATTAACCGAGGTTTGTTGTAGTAAAGCCAAGCCCAGCTCTTTAACAGAGACCAAAAGCCTCTTCCAAACCGTACAAGAGAATGGGAAGGTTGGTGGAGGGGGGGCTATGGCTGCCGCACCTGGGGGTGCCCCCCAGCCCCCCCGCCCTGCGTGTGCCCGTGCACGTGGAGGTGCAGTGGGGGTCGGGGACGGGTGCGAAGGGGAAGGGGGGGGCGTCCGTGCTGGGGTCAGCGCGCTCGGAGCTGGCGCTGCTGGGTCACATCGACGCCCTGCCAGGCAGTCCAGGGGCTCCAGGCGGGTTTGGCGTAGGGGTCCTGGCAGCTGATGCGCACCCGCCGCGCGCGCGCCCGCAGCCGCGTCTCCTCCGCGCCCTCCACGTACTTGTCAACCTGCAAAGCGGGGGCAGGTCGCGGCCTCGGGGAGCACCCCGGCACCGCGGCGGGGGGGCAGCCGGCACGGGCACTGCTGCGGGGAAGGTGGGACACGGCAGGAGCAGCGCTTGGCGCTGGGGGCTCAGGAGTGGGGGACACCAGGCAGTGACGCTGCCTGGCGTGGGCAGCGCTGGGGGGGGGGGGGGGGGGGGGGGGGCAGCGGAGGCAACAGCCAGGAGTGACAATTCCCCGCCCCAAGGAGGGAAGCGGTGTGTAGCGGGGAGGGGGACATTGCTGAGCCCCTGGCAAGTCCCCGCTCCCACTGGCAGCCCCGGGCGGAGGGAAGAGCAGAGGCTGGGGCAGGGTGGGCGCAGCGGAGCGAGGATGTGGGGTGACACGGGGCGGGGGCAGGCTGGGCACGGGCATCCCGCAGTTACCTGGGTGCCGTTGGGGAGCTCGTACTGCAGCCAGTAGCGCAGGGCGAAGTAAGACCGGGGGAGCGGCCAGGAGGCCGGGGGGGCCCAGGCCAGGTGGAGCTGCTCCCCCCGGCGCTGCACGGTCAGCTCCTGTGGCGGGTCGGGCCGCACTGCGGGCAGAGCGGGGCTCAGCACGGGCAGCGCTGCCCAGCCCTGGGCTGAGCCCCTCATGGGACACCCCTGAACCCCAGCACCGCCGCTCGGAGCTCACCGATGTCACGGACGAAGAAGTGGATGGAGAAGTTGAGGTAGGAGGTGTCCGAGAGCCCCTCCAGCTGCAGCTGCAGCGGGTGCAGCTCCTCGGCAAAGGGGCAGAATGAGGGATCCACAAAGCTGGCACTGAACCGGCCGTGGTGGCTGGCCGCCGGCACCCACTCCCCCAAGGAGCCGTCGCTGCAGGGGGGAGGCAGGTGTGAGGGTGGGGTGGTTACGGGGCTTGGGCTGGGTTGGGGGGGATCCCCGGGGCACCCACCTGCGTGTGAGGCGGGGCACGGAAGACGGCGGAGTAGGGGCCGGTCCAGGAGCAGTGGAAGGAGCCGCGGTAGGACTCAGCCTGGCAGGAGACGTTCATCCCCTCCTCGCCTGGCGGGGCCGAGGGGCAATGGCTCGGGGGGGTGCACGGGGCTGGGAGCGGTGCCCCTTCCCCAAACGGCACAGGTGAGGCTGCCCCTGCAGCTGGGCTCCCCCCAGACCCACACAGCCCTGCCCGGGTCACCCCACAGCGTGAACATCTGCAGACGCACGAGCATCAGCCTGCCTTCATCCTCCCAACTCCCTGCATTCGCCCCATCAGCCCCCACCCGCCCCCTGCTCCCTCAGCCCCGGGTCCCCCGCCCAGCCGTGCCAGCCCCCCCCGTGCCAGCCCCCCCGTACGGGTGCCGCTGACCACCACGTAGGTGGTGTCCAGCAGGACGGTGCCGGCCCAGCAGCTGTAATTGCCCGCAGCCGGCAGGTCCAAGCCCAGGATGGTGAGAGTCTGTCCCTCGGCCACGAGCTCGGCCATGGGCTCTGGCTCCCCGTTCTGCGTCCAGGTCACTCGCTGCTCCGAGGTGTTGCATTTTATCACCACGTTCCCGTTCACTTTCCCCACCTGAACTGGAGATGAGAGGCAGAGACCGGGGTCAGAGATGGGCTGTGGTGCGGGCAGCCCGTTCCCCACGCCACGACGGGGCTGGGTGCCCCCTTGTCCTGACGCACCATACCCGCCTTCCCCGTGGTCCCCGCCCTGCCTCCACACCCCTCATCCATCCCACCCTGCCCCATTACCCCACATCCATCCCCCTGCTCACCCCACATCCCCCCCCCACCCCACGCCATCGCTCTCATGCTCATCCTCTAACCCCCCACCCCACCAGAAGAGCTGCTCCGGCCCAGGCTCACATCACCCCGTATCAGAGGGATGTGGGTGCTCCCTCCTCCCTCCAGCTGCTGTGTGGGTCCTGCAGTCTCCCCCCTCTCCCCAGGGGTGTCTCCCCCATGGGGCAGGACTCACACTTTGGGGGGAAGGCAGTCAGGGCGTCCGCAGGAGTGAGGCACAGCACTAGTCCCACCAGCACCAGCATCTGGGAGGGGAAGGGCAGCAGTAGGGGAAGGGGAAGGGGAGCCCTGTGCCGGGGAGGGGGCCCAGCCCTACCCCAGGAGAAGGGGAGCCGGCCGAGCTGGGATGCAGCCAGCAGCACCAGCAAGGGCAGAGCCCTCAGCTCTGGGACGACAGCTGGGTCAGGCAGGAGGGGGAGCGATGCAGTGCGGGGGGAGCCCTGCACAGGGCCAGCAGCCGATGCGACACCCCGACCCTTCCCACCATGGCCCCACTGGGTGCCCCCCGAGCAGGGGTCTGCGGTGCCAGCACCGTCCTAGGGCTCCCTGGTGCCTAAACACCTGCAGTGCAAGTGCCCCCCCAGCAGCCCCGATGCCGTGCTTACCTCCGTGCGTGGCGTGCGCTGCTCCGGTGGGATCAATGTGGGCTGGGGGCCGGCAGGAGGTTGGATTTATACTGAGACGGGACCCTGTGGGGCTGCCCCAAGGTGAAGCCAAACCACAGAAGCATCACAGTTCTGAGAAGAGGAGAAAGCTGCTCTGGGTGGAGCTGCGAGCCAGGCCCCATGCTCAGCCCTTGACCCCAGCCCTGCTGGGACTCACCACGGGTACTTCCCAGGCTGGGGGGCGCTGGGGACCCACTGCCCTGCCCGGCCGAGGGCATCGCCGGGGCGGTGAGGAGGGGTCTGCTCCCAGGGACCGCTGGGCGCAGGGGCAGCGCTGGGCAGCAGGACAGTGCCGGAGCCCAGGGTGGTCCCAGCTCCTGCAGAGTGGTCCTGAGCTGCAGGACTGGCCGTAGGGTTTGCACATCACTGTGCGCCACACGGACCCCCGCAGCCCCCCGCGGTGGGGGGGAGCGGGGATGGGACCACCGAGGTCCAGCAGCGCCTGTCCCAGGGGTCCGGGGAGGGGCAGGAGCAGTGCCGGGCCCACTGGGCTGCGGTGGGTCCCCCAGGAGAGGAGCGGGTCCCTGCAGGGGCTCGGGGTGCAGCACCCACCCAGGCACGAGCTGTCTTGCCCCTTCCCAGGGCCACGCATCTGCCCCAGCTGCTCGTCCCGTGGGTTGCTGTGGGGGGGGACAGGGAGACAGGGACAGAGGCAGCCACAGCCACCAACCCCCCCTTCGCCATCCTCAGCCCCACTCAGCCTGGCCGGGCACAGCCCCTGAACCCACACCGGGCCCCGGCCCAGGGAAGGGGGGGCAGGCAGCCCCACTCTGGGGAGGGTGGGGAGGCACGACCTGTGCCCCGCTGCTCTCACTCACGTACTTTCTGGGGTTCCTAGAAAGCGAAGGGGAAGTTCGGGCTCCGAGGAGGCTGTGGGGACGCCCGGCCCTCACTTTCCACCCGACCTTCGAGGTGCTGCGGCAGGGATGTGGCAGCGGAGCCTCCGGGCCCCTTCCCGGGAACAGCGGAGCCCCCCACGCGTGGGCTGCGGGCAGGAAAGGGGCGGGGAAGGTGGGAGGCAGGGGAGGGGTCAGCAGCCAGGGTGGACCAGCCCTGCGCTGAGGGATCCATTCTGGAGCACAGCACCCACGCTGGGACCCCCGGCCCCACCAGGAAGCAGCTCAGCCCTTGGCTGCGGTGTCAGGGAGGGCTGAGAGGAGCGGGACTTGCTGGAAAGCTGGAGGGGACCCCAAGGGAGGAAGGGGGCCCTGAGGAGGGGGGACACCGCTCCCTGGGGGGAGCACCCGTGCCCTGTCCTGTCCCGGGGGGAAGGAGGAGCTGGCTGCACATCCAAGCTACCGCCCACCCCACCGCAGCTTCCCCTCCACTTCTGCAGAAAAGCTCCTGACCGCAGCGGGGAAGACCTGGCGCAAAGGCCAGGGCTGCCCCTCGGCCTGTCCTGGGGCAGCGGCACGCTACCCACAACCAGAGGAGGGAGGTGAGCAAGCCCAGAGACGCTTCATGCTCAGAAACCCCCCGGGAGAGGGGAGGCCGGGGGGCAGAGCTGTCCCACAGGGGTGCAGGCAGGACCCCGGGGTGGGATGGAGCCCACCCTCACCGGACCCCTCTACAGCGCGAGCCCCCCTCAGCTGCAAGCACAGACGCAAGGCCAGGAGTAAAGGTCACAAAACTTTATACAGGAGAGACCCACACGTGGCCCCTCGGCCCCTGCTCCCCGTGGCGTGGGGGGAGCGGGACAGGCAGGGCCAGTGGCCCCAGCCCCACGGCAGCCCCCGGGGTGAAGGAGCCCGGGCGGGGAGGGCCTGCACGACTCCCCGGGGCCGGCGCTCCCCCGAAACGGGCTCTGTGCCCAGGGGAGATGGCGGGAGCCGGTCCCGTGGCCGCTGGCACCGTGACCGTGGCAGTGCCAGGCTGTGCCTGCGCGTCCCTGGGGATGGGGTCGGCCCCCCAGCAGCGCTGCCTCCCCAGGGCTCTCCCGTGCCCGGTGGTCACAGCCAAGCCCAGGTGGCCCCGACGCGGGGACTGCGGTGGCTCCAGCTCACTGCAGCACACAGGCTTCCCGCTCCTCATCCTCCTCCCCGCCCGCCGCCTCTCCCCGCGGCTCCGGCACTGCCGGCACCTCCTCCACGGCCACCACCTTCTCCCGCAGCTCCATCAGCAGGTCGCGGCTCTCGCTGGGCGGCAGGTTGCTCAGGTAGTACTGGGGTGCCAGCTCTACCAGCCTGTGGGGATGGGGGGGGTCAGGGAGGGGTAGCCAGCCCCGGGGGCCACCCTGGAGCAGCCCCCCTGCCCGGGGACAGTCTCCCACTGCCCCCCAGGGTCAGGCATTGTGCTCCCAGGCCAGCGCCAGCTCCGGAGCCACGCAGGGATGCAGCCCGGGCACGACCCATCCGAGGTCCTCACATTTGGGGCTGTATCTCCGAGACCACGCGGAGGCAGTTGTCCTGCGAGATGGTGAACTCGTGGTAGAGGACCCAGGGGGGCAGGCGCTGGGGGGGCTGCCGCAGTAGGTAGCAGCAGGCGGGGGGCAGGTGGGCCACGTGCTTGTGCGTCAGCATCACGTAGTTGCCGGAGCCATCAATGTCCCGGGCCACCTGGGGAGCGGAGCGGGAGGGGAGCGGGGCTGGCTGGCATGACCCCCGCCCCGCGGCCAGGCCCCTCGCAGCCCCCGGGCCCACCTTGAGGAAGTAGCCGGAGATGAGCGCTCGCTGGATGTTGAGCACGTTGGCGTCGGTGCCGAAGGCGGGGGGCGAGACGGGCAGCTCGATGCGCCGCATCACGTCCAGCAGCTCTGCCCGCACGACGCCGGCCAGCCGCAGTGCTTCCCCGCTCACCGCGAGCTTGCGGCACCAGCTCTCGTCCGCGTTGTCTGGGGGAGAGGGGGGTCAGCACCGCGGGGACAGGCCTGGGCGAGCAGAGACCCCGCGCGGAACCGGGGCCTGGCTGGGCTGGGGGCTCGCGGGCCACGAAACCAGGCGCTGCCCGCCCCACAGACTGCACCCCCTCGACGCAGTGGGGACGGGAACCTCCCTCGCGGCCAGGTTGGGGTCACGAGCGTGGCTGCAGTGCGTGCTCCCCAAAGGAGCAGGGGACACGCGAGGGAGCTGTGGGACCCCGCGGGGGTATGCAGCCCACCGGCAGTCGAGCCCCTGCCCGGCACTCACGCTGCTGGAAGGCGTTGAAGATGTTGATGAGGGTGAAGTGGTCTCCGTCCGGGTGGAGCAGGGCCCGCCGGCGCACGGTCACGGCCTCCTCCACGTGCGTGGAAGGGGGCACAAAGCAGGGGGAAGCTGGGGACGGCGCAGAGGGCAGGTCACCACGTGCCCCCCAGCACTGCCCTTGCCGGTGCTGGCTCCCCGGGGGCCAGCAGCAGCGCGGGCTCCGAGCCCCTCGGCACGTACCCGTGAGCATGGCGGCCAGGCTGACCATCTCCTCCACGCAGTCGAACTCGCAGGAGGCGATGAGCGCCTTGGCCAGCTGGGGGTCCAGGGGGAACTCCGACATGATGATCCCCACCTCCGACAGGTTCCCGTCATCGTCCAGGGCAGCCAGGTAGTCCAGGTCCTCCAGCGCTTGCATCAGCGACTCGGGGGCTGGGGCAGGACGTCAGCAGGCAGCCCTGCCCACCCTCCTCCTGCACCCACAGGGACCCTCCAGCCCCTCTCCAGAGACAGCCCAGGCTGCCACGACGGCCACGGCCGGCCTCCAGCACCCCCCCGGTCGCAGCCCTCCGCTCCGGCCCCCCCGGTGCCGTGCCCAGCCCCTCTGCACCCCGCGGGCACTACCTGGCCGGTCGAGGAAGTCGCACTGGCCCATGTCGGCGATGTCCAGGCGCTTCAGCAGCAGCACGAGGCGGCTGAGGCTGGTCTCGCTGACGTGGGGCGCGGGGCTGGGGGGCAGGCGCTGCTCATAGAAGGCCTCTGAGTAGAGGCGCAGGCAGGTGCCTGCGGGAGAGGGGCTGTGAGAGGGACGGGGCCCGGGGACAGGGCGGCAAGCGCAGGCAGGGGAGCTGGAGGCGTATTTGGGGGATGCCCAGGCAGGGGGTCTCACCTGGGGGGCTGCCTGAGGCTCGCTGCATGCGTGACTCTGCCTGGCTCTTGCTGATGGGCCGCAGCACCTGGGACTCTGCCCGGATGCGGGGGTTGTAGACCTGCAGGTGAGGCCATGAGAGGGGACACCCGCAAATGAGCCCCCGCCTTCTCCCAGCCGCGTCCCCGGGGCAGCGTCCCCCAGGGCCCGGGACGGGCGGACAACGCTGCCGGGCTGCGCCCCAGAGCAGAGCGAGGCCCCCCGCTCGGCGCACACTCACGCTGCGCAGCTCCAGCCCCGAGTCGATGACGAAGCGCACGGTCCCGAGAGAGAAGGACGAGTCCGCGAGCCAGTGGGTGACCACCACTCGCCTTTCTCGGCCGCCCTCCTCCAGCGCCTCGTACACCTTCTGCGCCGCGCGGCCCACGCCAGGGTGCAGGGGCAGGACCAGCAGCGGGCCCAGCCCCGGGTTCAGCGCCACGGCCTCGGTCTGGATGGCCCCACAGCACTCGGTGATCTCCTGTGGGGGAGGACACACGAGTGATGCCCACGGACACCCGGAGCGGCCCCATCCCCAGGACAGGCCGCTCCGCTGTGCCCTGCGGGGAAAGACCCCCGGCCCCTCGGCAGAGGAGCCCCAGCTCCTGCAGTTGAATCCCCCGCAGCCCTCAGGACTCCCCGCACACGGCTGAGAGGGATCTCCCAAACCTCCCATCCCACTCGGGAGCCCAGCCGCGGGGCGCCCGCAGCCCACCTGCTCACTGGCCAGGAAGAGCAGGACGTGGCCGGGCTCCTGCCGCCGGTGGATGTCCAGCACAGCCTGGCAGGCAGCCGCGACGCGCCCACGGGCCGGTGGGTCCCTGTAGAGCAGCTGGGGAGGGGTCCCTGGCCCCGGCACCCGCACCACGGGGGGGTCCCTGCAGAAGGCGCGGAGCCGCTCCTCCATGGCCGGCGAGGTGACCACCACCACCTTCAGCGCGGGGCGCTGGCGCAGCACGTCCTTCAGCAGCCCCAGCAGCACGTCGGTGGGCACCGTCCGCTCCTGCGCCTCGTCCAGCACCACCACCCCGTACTGCCGCAGCAGCGGGTCCGACGTCATCTCCCGCAGCAGCATCTCGTCCGAGCAGTACCTGCCGCGGGCCGGCCCCTTCAGCGTGGGGACCCCTGGCGCTGCGGGCTGCACCCCCGCAGTGGGAGCACGCCTCGCCCCCTCCCCACCCCAGCCCCACTTCATCGCTCCCCCGACGAGGCCAGGCTGGATTAAGAGATTACTCTGCGGCCGGGGAGCTCAGCGGGATTAGAGCGTGGCACGAGCAGCTCTCCCATCACAGGCAGCCCGCGGGGGCCCCCCCGGTACCTGAGGATGGTCTCGGTGGTGCAGCAGTCCTCGTGGGGGACGCAATAGCCGACCTCGTGGCCCAGGTTCAGGTCCATCTCGTCCGCCACGCGCAGGGAGAGGCTGAGGGCGGCCAGGCTGTGGGGCTGGGTGCAGGCCACCAGGCCGTGGGCGAACTGCAGGGACAGGGCGTACTCCGCGCACCACTGCGGGATCTGCGGGGACAGAACGCCGGTCAGGGCCCGGGGACAGCGCGGCCCCGGGCAGAAGTGCCGGGACATTCCCCTCCCCATCGTGGAGCAGCGCCCGCTCTGCCCGCCCCGAGAAGGGCAGGGGGACCCTCCCCACAGCAGCCCCCTGAGATCCAGCCGTGGGATCTCCCGCACCAGAGGCCGTACAGAAGCACCCGACAGCCAGGCGGGACCTTCCCTCCCCCGTACCATCACTCCTGAGTCCCAGTAACCTGTGTCACCAGCCCCCCAGCAGCTTCCTGCCTTGCTACGGGACACCACGGCCCCAGCTCTTGCATTAAGGACACAGGACAACAATCCTCTCTGACTCCCCAGGAAAGATGGGGCTGGGGGGGGGGTACGTGCTGCGCTGCCTTCGCTGGAGCTGCCAGCTCAGGGTGAGCCGGGCCCCCAGGTCACGCCTGCCAGGGCTTAAGAGGAATTTGGACAATGTCATTAATGAGCTTTAACTTCTGGTCAGCCCTGGAGCGGGGAGGCAGCTGGACTAGGCGATGGCCAACAACGCCCAGACCTCAGAGCAGCCGCAGGTCCGGGGCAGGGGCTCGAGCGTCCTCGCGCGGGGCCAGAAGGATGACGGGATTCCTGCCCAGGGGCTGCCGCCAGAGCCCAGCTCACGGTCACACACGCGTGCAGCCTGCTCTGCTCCTCCGCCCGGCCCCACAGCTGCCCCGTGGATTGCGTGCGCTCGGCCGCGGCTCCGTGCACAGCTCTGCACCCTCCCTCCCTGCAAAAACCGGCGAGGGCGGCGGCACGGGGTGCGGACAGCCCTCGGCCACGACAACGGTGAAGGGACCCGGCTTTGCGTCGGCTCTTCCCACTTTGGGTGGAAACACCGCGTCTGCGGGGTGCTGGCGCACCAAAGGGCAGGAGCAGATGTTCCACGTGGATCGAGTCACGTCCCCTGGCCTGCTCGGGGCACGGCGGTCCCGGCGCCCCGCAGGGATTGTAGGCAGGGTGCCTGCACCCAGCACCAGCCCGGCCCTGGGGCCGGGCCAGGGCCCACACAAGGGCTTTATTCCCCAAACCCGGCACCCTGTGGGCCATAGGCTGAACCCAGCCCTGCGCTGCAGCGGGGTGACGCCCAAGGGAGGTGGTTTGGGCAAGCGGCCCCGAGCCCAGTGCCAGCACCCTGAGAGCCCCCGGGGCCGGCAGCTGCCACGCAGTGACCCAGCCGCACCCGCGGCCTCCAGGTGATCCCTCCCCCGGCCAAAGTCTGCGTGATGCCGTCTCCAGGGGCTGCACCGGGGCTGTCAGGCGGGCCCAGCTCCCCTGGGGCACCCCCGGGACCTGCCACCGCCGCCGGGCCCAGCTCCAGGGAGCGGCTGTTTCCCATTTCCCGCTCCCTGCGCCGCCGCGGCCGCACTTCCCGGCTCGTGCCGAGATTTTGCCCGGGGCCCCAGCTCCTGCCCTGGCACATCCCGGCGTGCGGCTGCCTGGCCCCACGCCGGGCTCACCGCAGTGGCAAAGGCGCCGCGGTGCAGCTGAAGCCCTGCGGGGCCTGCCACCCCCCTCCACGTCCCCCCACAAGCTCAGACGCTGCTGCGGGGCCAGGAAGCCGCTGCTGGGTCACAGCCCCGTCCCCGTGCCTCCTGCCCGCAGCCCCACAGGCGCCCACCTCCCCGCTCCCCCACGGCCCAGTGCCTGCCAGCCCCCGGTAACGCCGCGCAGGGCCAGCCCGCGCTGTCCGGGCAGGGGAGAGGGTCTGGTGGCTCCCGTGCCACAGGGGCTGTGGCTCGCTCCCACGGGCGTGGGATCCACACGCAGCCCCGGCGGGGGAGGCAGCGGTCTTGTGGAGAGACCAACGGTGCCGCAGCCCTGTGCCGGGCCCCCCACCACGGCCCCCCCGCCTCACCTGGGTGCTCTTGCCCGTGCCGGGGGGCCCGGACACCAGGACGATGCCGCTGTTGCCCTCCAGGTGCTCCATGAAGCTGTACTTGGTGGTCCAGACCGGCAGCTCCCGGCGCTGCCGCAGGAGCTCGTAGTAGCGGGAGGAGAAGGGCAGCCCGTCGTAGGGGTTCACCTCCAGGTCGCCGTCGCAGCCCAGGGCTGGGTCCTCTTCATCCTCCTCCTCCTCCTCCTCCTCCTCCTCCAGCACGGAGCCAGGGCGGCTCTGCCGTGGCGGGGAGCCGGGGGCCCCGCAGCCGGCCATGGCGGGAATGCCGGCACCGGTGCTGCGAGGGCAGGCAGGAGCTGGGGCGGGAGCCCGGCGCTGAGCTACCCCCGGGCGGCAGCCTACCGTGTGCCGTTCCACCGGGGCGGGGAGGGGGGGGGACCGTCGGGGGGCACCGCGGGGGGACACGCACGGGCGGCGGGCTGAGCGCGGGCCGAGCCACCGGGGAGAGCGCGGCAGGACCGGGCGCGGAGCGGGGACCGGGCCGGGGCGCGGGGGCAGGTGGACACGAATGGCACGGGCCGGGGGGAGGCTGGGACGGGCGGGACCGGACGGGGCTCCTGAGCACCGGGACGGGACCGGACCGGACCGGACCGGACCTCCCAGGACGAAGGCGAGTGCCCAGCGCGGCCCTCGAGCCGCGGCCTCGGCTTCGGCTTCGGCCCCGGCCCCGGCTCCGGTTCCGGTTCCGGTTCCGGTTCCGGTTCCGGCCCGGACGCCGCTCACCTGCGCGCGCCGCCGCCGCGGGCCGGGCCCCGGGCCTCCGTCAGGTGACCGCGGCGCCGTCACGTGGCCCCGCCGGCGGCCGCCAATCAGCGCGCGGCCCGTTGCTAGGCACCGCCCTGCCTGCGTGGCGACGGGCCGGGCTCCGCTGGGTCCTGCTGCCCCCCCCCTCCCCGCGCCGACACCGGGGGAACGGGGCCCCAGCCCCCCGGTGCCCGGCCCGGCCCCGGCCGCCCCGCTCCCCGCACGGCTCCGCGCCGCCGCCTTTGTACGGAGCAGCCGCTCGGGTGCCGCGCCTCGCCCCCCCCCCCGCTCGGAGGCGCGGTGCGAGTCCCCAGGCATCCCGCACCGGCGCTGGGCATCCCGCGGCGCGCTGCACCGGCGGGGGCCGGGGGGCGGCACGTGGAGCTGCCGGACCGGCGGACGGCACGCGCCCCCTGGCACGGAGCTGCCGCCGCGCCGGGCACCGGCTGCCCCCGGGACTCGGGGACCGGGAGCACCGGCCGCGGCGGAAAGCCGAGCTCTGAATGCGCCCGCAGTTACGGCTCTGCCCTCGCAGCCACGGGTGAGCCACGCCGCCCGTGTGCCACGGCGTGCTGTGCCACGCCACACCGTCAATGTGCCACGGCGTGCTGTGCCACGCCACGCCGCCCGTGTGCCACGGCGTGCCGTGCTGTGCCACGCCATCCGTGTGCCACGGTGTGCCGTGCTGTGCCACGCCGCCCGTGTGCCACGGCGTGCTGTGCCACGCCATCCGTGTGCCACGGCGTGCCGTGCTGTGCCACGCCGCCCGTGTGCCACAGTGTGCCATGCTGTGCCACGCCACGCTGTCAATGTGCCACGGCGTGCCGTGCTGTGCCACGCCATCCGTGTGCCACGGCGTGCCGTGCTGTGCCACACCGCCCGTGTGCCACGGCGTGCCGTGCTGTGCCACACCGCCCGTGTGCCACGGTGTGCCGTGCTGTGCCACGCCACACCGCCCGTGTGCCACGGTGTGCCGTGCTGTGCCACACCGCCCGTGTGCCACGGTGTGCCGTGCTGTGCCACGCTGCCCGTGTGCCACGGCGTGCCGTGCTGTGCCACGCCGTCAATGTGCCACGGCGTGCTGTGCTGTGCCACGCCATCCGTGTGCCACGGTGTGCCGTGCTGTGCCACACCGCCCATGTGCCACGGCATGCCGTGCTGTGCCATGCCACGCCGTCCGTGTGCCACGGCGTGCCGTGCTGTGTCACGCCGTCCGTGTGCCACGGCGTGCCGTGCTGTGTCACGCCGTCCGTGTGCCACAGCGTGCCGTGCTGTGCCACGCCGCCCGTGTGCCACGGTGTGCCGTGCTGTGCCACGCCGCCCGTGTGCCACGGTGTGCCGTGCTGTGCCACGCCGTCCGTGTGCCACAGCGTGCCGTGCTGTGCCACGCCACGCCATCCGTGTGCCACAGCGTGCCGTGCTGTGCCACGCCATGCCGTGCTCTGTCACGCCGTGCCGTGGCGGCGGCCGCCTGACCTGGCCTCAGCCAGCCTGGTGCCGTGAGCCCCGGTGCAGGCCGGCCGGCGATGGCGCGGCGATGCTGCACGCCCTGGCCTTTGCCGCGGAGGGGTGGTGGCAGCTCTCCCCCATCGAGGGTCCCCACTGCGGCCCCACGGTGCTGCCCCGGCGTGTTCTGCCGGTGGTGCCGCCTCCCGGGAGCAGACCCCCGGGCAGAGCAGTGATTATCCCCGGTTATCCCCTCCCGCTCTCTGTGCTGGGGGGCCCTTAAACCCTCCCAGCCCCCTCCCTGCCCCTGGGTTCCGCTGTACACCCAGCTCCGGTGGCTCACCCCAAACCACTCGTGCTCCCTTTCTGGGGGGCTCCCCGTCCCCTCCGTCCCCTCTTCCTCAGGCTGACGGGTCTGGGAGGGCTGCCTGGAGCTGCCTTTGGGCCGGGGATGTCTGTGGTGGGGCCAGGGGTGACCCATGGGATGGGGGAGCTGCACCCAGGGGTGACCCTGGAGCAGGGTGGGTGCGAGGTGGGGGTGTGGGCAGTGTGGGGAAGGAGCCTGACGCTGCCTCAACGGGGCCGTTGGTGAAGCGGTTACAGACTGCGAGAGCTGCAGCCTGGCTGCGGCAGGCCGGGAGCAGGTCTGGGGGGGACGGGGGTCCCGGGGCAGCGCGGGGATGGGGGACCAGCGTCCAGTCCCCACTGGTGCAGGCTGGCCGGGGTGTGCAGCCGGCGGGAGGAAGGAAGTGGTCGATGCTGAACTGTTGCTCCGCTCCGCGCCCGGGTGCTGCAGGCAGCGGCGGGCTGGGGACGGACCCGCGGAGCCTGGCTGCGGCCGTGCACCGTGCCGGCGTTGGCACCGCCGAGCCTCGTGCCCCGAGGGACGGGGACGGGCCAGCCCTGGCCATGGCGGCAGAGGCCTCGTCCCAGCGGTGCTGGTCTGGAGCGGTGCAGCTGGCCCGAGCGCACGGCTCCCGTGCTGTGGGGCGGTGGGAGCTGCTCTTGCTCCGTGCCCCGGGCTCCAGCCCCGTGGGCTGCTGGGCACCGGTGCCCAGCCAGAGGGGCTCGCCGTGCCGCAGCATCTCTGGTGACCAGCAGCCCCATCCCACCCAGCGACCCACCCGAGCCTGGGACGCTGGGTGGGCGGCGTGGCGGGGTCCCGGGGGCTCTGTCCCCGCCACCCCTGCCCCGGCACGTCGGGGGGCACGGGGCGGTCGGGTGGGTCCCCGCGGCGCCCGGCTGCGCGTTGAGGAAGCGGAGGTTTGCACAAGCCGGTGAGATACACGTGACTTGGGGAGCGCGGCAGGAGGAACCAGCAGCCGCCCCACGCAGGGCCCCGGTCCCCTCCGCGCAGCTGGCCATGGCACCGTGGCTGCCCACCAAGGAGGAGAAGTATGGCGTGGGTGAGTGCAGGCTTCGGGGCTCGCCGGAGGGGTGCGGGGCCGGTGGGATGGGGTGCTGATGGCTGGGGTGACGCTGACGGTGGCCCTGTGGCAGTGGGGTGGAGAGGGGCAGGCGATGCTGGCTGGGCAATGGCGTGGGGCTTGCAGGGTGAACTGTGCCACCGGTGCTGGGTTGGGTGGGGCTGGTAGTGGTGCGAGGCGGGGGCCGGGTCCCCACGGTGCTGGGGCTGGGTGGGCCGGTGGGTGCAAGAATGAACAGGGGGGTGGTGGCCCAAGGGACGAGGGGCTGAACGGGGCAGGGGTCCGCGGGACCCACACGCCCAGAGGCTGCTCGTGGCTGGTGCTGGGTGGGGATGGGGAGCTGTGGGGCTGAGCGGGGCTGGGGCAGAGCGCTGGGGCGGCGGGCTTGGCACAGGATGCGGCCCTGCGCCTCTTCCCCTTTCTGGACGGGGACCGTTTCCCACGCCCTCCCCTTGCACCACTGGCAGCACCCGCAGCACCGGCTGAGCCCCAGCGGGGTCCTGGGCAGCGTGGGGAGCAGGGGCTCGTCTTGGCTCCTGCTTGTGCCTGACGGGCACTATCCGTCCTGCAAGGGGGGGGCCTGGGGGGTGGGAAGGGGCCGGAGGGGAGCAAGCCTGCACTGGGGCCAGGTGCTGGTCTGGGCTGGCTCAGGGTCCTTGTGTGGTGTGGCAGGAGGGGTCCCGCGGGACCTCAGGGCTCTCAGTGCTGCAAGGTGTGTGGGGGCCAGCACGAGGGGTCCCAAGGAGCTGCGTGGGTCTGGGGGTGTTGCAGCATGAGCTGGCCCTGGCCGGGCTGGTGGTGGGTACAGGCAGCGTCCTAGCAGGGACCCCCCCGGGTGCAGGCATGTCTGGAGGGGACTGTCCCCCGGCGCAGGGTGCAGCCGGCCCTGGGGCCAAGCCGGGGCTGCCTCCTCCAGACAGAGCTGTCACTGTCCCCAGGACCAGAAATAGCGGCAGGACTAACCGCAGCCGGGCCGGTGCAGCTGGTGCCGCAGCAGGAAGCGTGTGGCCACCAGCGAGCTCCTGCCGCCCCGCTGCCCCCGCCACCGGCTCCCAGTGGCCCCAGGGACCAGTCTGCGTGCCTGGGCACCCGGGCACAGCGTGACGGGGAGGACCCCGGGCAGGGGACCCCTGTGTGCTGGAGGAGGGGGAGCTGACGGCTCCTGCTGTGCCCAGCACCGTGCGGGCTGTGCTGTGGTTCTCCTGGGATCTGGGGTCCCTTCCCCATCCCAGCCCCGCTGCGGCCAGCGCTGCTCTGCCTCTGCCTCTGCCTCGCACCGTGCCTGCTGGGGGGTCTCACGCCGTCTGTGTGGGGCTGGGACCCTGCACTGTCTCTTGGGGCTGAGCAGTGCCGGTTGAAGTGGCTCTGCTTCCCATGGGGCTGCCGGCCGTGGGGCGCGCTGCGCCGAATGGCACTGCTCGGGGTGAGGGGCCCCCACTCACAGCTCCCGGCCCCTCTCCCCGCAGCCGTCTGGAACTTCCCGCGCACCAGCGAGCATCACCTCCCGCTGCAGAGGGGAGACGGTGCATATCCTGCAGGCCTCCGAGGGTAAGGGGGTCCGGCAGCCCCGGGGGGAACCGGGGCTGGGTACCCTCTCTTGGCTGCGCTGCCGCGGGCTGCCAGGTCCCCCCCGCACCCGGCTGATGGCATCCCCCCCTTGCAGGCTGGTACCACGGGTACTCGCTCAGGAACAGAGCTGCCCGGGTAGGTGAGGGGCTGCTGGGGGGCCGAGGCGCGTGGGGGGCTGCAGACATGGCCGGTGGCTCACCCTGTCCCTGCGGGGGGGGAGGACACCGGGCACCCTGTGGCATGGCCAGGCTGGGACCCTCTGCGGGACCCTTGGTGGGGGGGCCCAACCCGTGCCCCCCCGGGGTGGGCTGCACCCTGCCAGGCCTGTCCCGCGGGTGCTGACGGCTACGGCTCCCCCAGGGCATCTTCCCGGCCTCGCTCATCCACCTGAAGGGTGCTGTGGTGGAGCGCAGAGGGTAGGTACCGGCCGTGGGCACACGGGGGGGTGGTCCCCATTGTCCTGCCTGGCTCGGGGGGCCTGGGCGGTGCCGGGGGGCTCCAGGACTCCCTGCGCCTCTCCCCAGGGCGGAGGAGAGCGTGGTGCCCGCCGAGATGCCCATGGTGCAGGAGATCACCACCACGCTGCGGGAGTGGGCCACCATCTGGAAGCAGCTCTACGTGGTGAGGACCAGGGGGGTCTGGGGGGGTCCGAGGGGGCCGGGGCCATGTGGTGACGCCGCCGCTGCTGCCCGCAGGCCGGGCAGACGGAGCAGTACCGGCGGGTGAAGCGGATGATGTACGAGCTGATGGAGCGGCGCTCGCAGCTGCTGTCGGGGACGCTGCCCAAGGACGAGCTGCTGCAGCTCAAGAAGGAGGTGACCGGCAAGATCGACTATGGCAACAAGTGAGAGCGGGGATGGAGTGTGGGGGGGGCCCCCGGGCATCTGCCCCCGCCCCAGGCACGGGCTGTGCCGTGCCAAGGGACGCTCAGCCCCTCTGCTGCAGTGTCCCCACCGGCCTGGCTGGCTGCCCCTCTGTCCCCATCGTCCTGGCTGGGTGTCTCTGGGGCACCCTGTGTCCCCGCCGGCCTGGTTGGCTGTCCTGAGGCGGCCGGGGACAGTGAGTGCGCTGCTGGGTGTGCAAGCCACCTAGCCAAGGGCTATGGCCACCAAGCCCTGGCTGGGGCAGGAGAGCAGCTCTGCTGCTGCCCAGCTCTTGTCCCCTTGCCAGGGCTCTGGTGCTGGCCAGGACCCGCCAGGATCTGTCCTGTGCCCTCCCGTGCCTGCACCCCCAGAGCCCGTGCCGGCCCATGCCCGTGCAAGGGCAGGCGGGTCCTGGTGGGGTGCACAGAGCTGTGTCCCCTGGCCCAGCCGAGCACCGGGTCCTGCCTCACCCCATCCTGGCCTCCGCAGGATCCTCGCACTGGACCTGGTGGTGCGGGACGAGGACGAAAACATCCTGGACCCCGACAGGACCAGCATCATCAGCCTCTTCCAGGCGCACCGGAAAGCTGCGCAGACCGTCATGCAGCGCATCCAGGAGGAGACGGTGAGAGCCAGCGCCAGCCCGGCACACTGACCCCGCCGTGCCGACAGCCTGCCGCCCCACGCCGTGCCAGGGGCCGTGCCGTGGGGCCGAGCCGTGGGGCTGAGCGGCCCTCGTGCCCCGCAGAGCCCACAGCAGAGCGCGCTGGGCTGCAGCGCCCGCCTGGCAGCTTCGCCCTCCCACAGCCTCTACCTCTGCGTGCGCAACTTTGTCTGCCACATCGGCGAGGAGGCGCAGCTCTTCATGGCGCTGTACGACCCCGGCGAGCAGCGCATGATCAGGTGGGTGCCCGGCCCAACGCTCCCTGCACATCTCCCGTCCTGTCCCCCAGTTGCAGGGCAGCCCCCTCCCCTTCGCACCCCACTGCCCAGCCCCGGGGTCCTGTCCAGCCCGCTCGTTTGCCCAGCTTGGCGCACGAGCTGGTGCATCTCACTGGGGGATAAGAGGCTCGTCCCTTCCCGCAGGGTTGTGTCCTCCAGAGCGGGAGGGTTCGCTGGCAAGTGTGCAAGGTGTGCAGTCACATCCCGTGGCTCTTCCTGCCTGGGGTGGTGCGTGCCCGGCGTGCTGTGGCCCGTCACGGGTGCCCTGCACTGATCTGTCCACGGCGGGCAGGTGCCGGCTCAGCCCATGCCAGACCCTGGGTACCGCTGCAGCCGCGCAGCCCGGTGCCGATGTGCCCAGAGCGTGTCCGACCAGAGGCTGGGCTGGTAGCCTCCCGCTGCTGGCGACGGCCAGTCTGGGCCGGTCCGTGTGCCACGACCGGGGCCACTGCTCGGACAAGGGGTCTGCGCGGTGGGCGCTGGCGGGGTTGGGGCAGCGCCCTGCCCGTGGCCAAAGCGCTCCAGCCCACGTCGTGGTGCTTGCTGGTGGGCTGCTTGCCGGCAGGCTCTGCCCGGCAGGGACACGCTGAGCTCCAGCTCTGCTGTGCTGGTGCCTGGCCCCCCGCCATGGGCTCCTCACCCCTCGCCTCCCCCTCGCAGCGAGAACTACGTGATCCGCTGGGCCAGCACGGGCGTCCCCCAGGACATCGAGCTGCTCAACAACCTCAAGGCCGTCTTCACGGTGAGCGCGGAGCCCTCGGGAGCCGCGCTGCTGCTGCCTGCCTCTGCCTTCCTACAGAGCTGCCTGCGCCCTCCCTGCTGCCTGCAGAGGTTCCCCCCCACCCCCCCCCCCCCCCCGCCCCCCCCGCAGCGCTTCGGATGCGTCCAGCACCACGCGCGGGGCCCTGAGGCTCTGCTGCAGCTAGTGTGCCCCTGTGAGCAGCCGAATCCCTGCTCCTTCCCATGGGCACCCGCTGTGGGGCTGCCCCTTGAGGCCTCCCCTCCCTGCAGACGGGTCTCTGGGGCTGTCAGGGTGCCTGTGCCCCCATCTCCGCTCCATCCCTCGCCTGCAGCCGGGCTCGGCGCTCCCTGGCCGCGGGTGGGAGGAGGCGCAGGCAGCTCCTGCTGACCCAGCATTTTTCCCGCTGCACCAGCAGAGCTGAGCTGACCCTCAGGATGGCCCAAGCGGAGCCATCGATATGCAGATGAGCTGGGAAAATCAATGCTAATGAGCAGCATCAGCACTTCCAGCCCCCGCAGTCCAGCTCCCCTGGGCTCTCACCCACCTCCAACCCCTGCCTGCTGCTGGTGTCGGCTGCGTGTCCCCGTGTGCTGCGGCGTGACCCTGCCCTGTGCCGCAGCCCTGCGGGAAGGTTCTAGGGCAAGGGCAGCACCGTGGGGCCTGACCCCCCCAGGGTGCCCAGAGCTGGGGCGCAGGGCTGCCCCACCAAGTCCTACACCATGTCAGACCTGCTCCCTCCTGGGGCAGCGTGCTTGCCTCAGCTGTGCTGCCTGGCCCGTGGGGCCGTCGGTGTCCACCAGTCCAGCGCCGTCCCTGCCCCCTGAGCTTGGGGCTGCCGGGGTGCACAGGAACCCCAGGCTCCCTGGGACAGCAGGGCTGCCTGCCCTCCAGCCAAGCCCCTCTGCGGGGCACAGTGGCCTCAGTCAGGTGTCCCCCTCGGCCCCTGAAGGCAGAGTTGGGGTGCCAGGAGGAGGGTTCATCCCCCGCACAGCCCCGGGTACCCCCTGGTCACTGACAGAGGCACGTGGTGCAGCCGGTGCTGGGCTCATGCAGGCCCCATCCCCCCCACCCCCCCCCCCCCCCAGGACCTGGGCAGCAAAGACCTGAAGCGGGAGAGGCTTTTCCTGGTGTGCCAGATCATCCGGGTGGGACGCATGGACCTCCGGGACACCTACAGCCGCAAGCTCAGCACGGGTCTCCGGCGGCCCTTTGGCATCTCAGGTGAGAGCAGGGTCTGCCGTGGGTGCCGGGAGGAGACCCCTCCAGTGCTGCCCATGCCAGCACCCACGTCTTGGCCACCGGGCTCCACGGGGCTCGCTGGCTGTGGGGTGCAGTGGTTTGGGGTAGCAACGCCCCAGGGCTGCTCCTGCCTCCGGCCAGGCAGCCCCCAACCCCACACATGGACCCCGACCCTCCCTTACCTCTGCACGGCCGCACTCGCCTCGTCCCCCCAAGCTCTCTGTCCTGTCTCCCCCTCCCCAGCCTGACCCGGCAGGGCCTCTCCTGCCCGTGCCTGGTGCTGGGGTGCGGGGAGGCATCTGGCACGGCCGCTCCGGCAGCCGGGAAAGCCTTGGCTCCCTGCTCCCGCGACAGCCGGAGCCAAGCGCTTCCCCCGGCCGTCCTCGCGTTGTGCCCCCGGGCTGGCCCTGCCCTGCCGGGGCTGTGGCTGGGGCCCATGGGGATGCAACGCACCCTCCCCATCAGAGGAGAGGGACTGGTGCAGGGACCCCCAGCCTGGTGCTGCCGGAGGGGTCCCCAGGAGCAGCCCTGGTCCCTCCAGAGCAGAGCAGGGAGCTCTCCCTCTTTGCCTCAACCCATGATCCTGTTCTGGGTATTGATCCCCATCAGACGGGCTTGCTAGGAAATTATTGATTTTACTTGGCTAATTAGCATGTGCTAGACCTCAGCCACAGAGAAATTACCAGGTGAATTACGAGCATGTTGGCGGCTAATTGCACTCTGAGCTGAGTGTGTTCCTGGGGGGGGGCCAGATGGATCATCCTGGTGCCCACTCTGTGGTGCCCTTGTCCATGGCTGATGGAGACGTTCTGGATATGGTTTATTCTGGCCAAAATCCGCCCTGGGGCTCTGAGGTCACTTGTGGTGACTGTCCTGTGTGTGGCCGCACTGTCTCTGTGTGCCATTCCCCCAGAGGTGCGAGCCCCGACCAGCCAGCCTAGGGGTGGGTGGCCCTGGGGATGTGCCCACCACGGGACCCTTCCCTGCACTGGGGGCTGATGCTGGTGCTGCTGCAGACCCCCTGGGCGTGCTTCCCATGGGTGAGCTGTGCTGGGATGCCAGGTCCCAGCCCGTGTTGGCAGCACGTCCGTGGAGAGCCCCGTGCAGCTCGGTGCCGTCCGGTGTGGGGTGGCAGAGGGGTCTCGGTGGGGCGTGAGGACCTCCCCGTGCACGTGCTGGGGCACAGCAGGGCCAGTCCTGGGTGCTGGCCCCGCGGGGTTTTGGCGGGGAGGGCTCTGGTGCTGGGGGCTGGGGCTGCCGGCGCCCGTGGCAGCCGCCCCACGGTGCCGCCTCTGCGCTGCTGCAGTGATGGACATCACGGACATCACCAAGGGGAAGTGCGAGAGCGACGAGGACAAGCAGCACTTCATCCCTGTGCACCTGTGAGTCCCGTGGGGCCGGGCAGGGGGGCAGCGGGTGGGGGGGCAGTGGGCAGGGGACCAGTGCTCCACAGGCCTGGCTGGCACAGGGACAGCGGCTGCGAGGGGTCAGGAGGTGCCAGGATCAAAGAGGAAAAAAATTTCCGTTGAAGGTGGCTTTGCAAAGGGACTGTGGATCCTTGGGACACGACGTCTCCAGGACCTTCGTGAAGTAAAAGGGGTATTTTCAGAGATAGGGAAGCTGTGCCAGAGCTCTGCCTCCCCGCCCCTCGGGGCACGCGTGTGCTCAGGGTCCCTGCTCTGCTGTGGGTGCCGTCCCACACCTCCCTCCCAGTGGGCTGGGGAGCCGCAGCGGGATCCAGGCTGCCATTTGGTTTGCTGGTGCTCGGTGCCTGGCGGTGCGGGGTTCCCCGTGTGTGCCCGGCGGGGAGCTCCTCCGAATCGCCCCACTCTGGTGTTTGCAGGGTGGCTGCTGACAACGATTTCCTTCACAACATGATCAGGAAAGCAGTGGAGGGGAAGGACATCAACCACAAGGGACAAGGTAGAGCCCCTGCGTCCCCCCTGCCCTGTGTGCCGCTCTGCACCATGGTACGTGGTGCAGGACGAGGTGAGATCCCTTCCCGGCCCATCCCGTTCCCCTGCAGCTGCTGCTTGTGCTCAGGGTCCTGGGCTGCTACTCAGCCCCCCCATTACACTCCTCACAGGGTCTGGGGGCTCGCTCTGGTCCCTGGCCAGCCCTGGGCCCCCTCCTGCTGCCTCCCCCAGGCCCTTGCATGTTGTCACCCATTGAAAAACCGCAGCAGCCATGGGGCTGTGAGTTTGACCCTGGGTGCATCTGGGGCTCGGTGTGTTAATTCTCCCAGTAAGAGGGATCGGAGCCTTACGGGGGTCACTGGGAGCGACCACCCACCCGCATGCATCTGGGGCTGAGCCCAGGGCAGGGCAGCTGCGTCCGTGGGAGATGCGCGTGGCCGGCACCCTTAGCACGACGTGGCACAGCTTGGGCCGAGCTGGTGCAGGCTGTGGGGCCGACGTCCCGCGCCCTGTCCCGGCAGGGTTCTGGGTGTCCCTGAAGATGCTCTGGGGAGACCTGAGCCAAGTGCGGAAGGACCATCCCCACCTCGTGGACCGCAGCACCGTGGTGGCACGCAAGCTGGGCTATCCGGAGGTCATCATGCCAGGCAAGCAGGGTGGCGGGTTGGACCACCCCTGGATGGTCTCTGGGGGTCCCAGCGTGGGGTTACGGGGTGCCCCGCTGCAGAGGGGACCTGGCCTCGCTGACTGGAGTGTCCCCCCAGGAGACGTCAGGAACGACATCTACCTGACGCTGGTGCAGGGCGAGTTTGACAAGGGCAACAAGAAGACGCAGAAGAACGTGGAGGTGACGGTGTGCGTCTGCGACGAGTCGGGCAGCGTGGTGCAGGTATGGCAGGTGCCGGATTGGCTCCGGGGCGAGGGACTGTGCCCCACATCACCCCACCTCAGGCAGAGGCAGCAGCTCCTTCCGTAGCATGCCGGTGCCGATGTTGGTGCCCAGCACAAACTGGCTGGAATAGCCTCTTTGGCTACTGGAGCCCCTAAAGCTGCCCTTTAGAATAAAGATCTGGGAAAATGGTGAGATGGGATAGAGAGAAGATTGTCCTCTCCTGGGACGGCCAGAACCCCTGGGCATCCCTGCAGGTCCCTGGGTGGGGTGTCCCAGCTCTCCAGCCCTGGGAGAGGCAGGAGGGGGAAGGCACTGGGGGGTTGCCAGTAGGGCGGGCGGAGGCTGGGACCCACCCTCACCCTGAGACTGACTTTCTCTCTCCGGGGTGTTTGCTTTCATTTCAAACGCAATTCTTACCTGGCCCCTGGGGAACAGGCTGTGAATTGCCCACTGGGTTGGTCCAGGGGCGCAGCCCCCACCTCCTTCTCTGTCCCCGACAATGCCCTTCTTCTGGGGCAATGGAAGCGAGCTGTGACCGTGCTGGGCAGGGGCTGGACGGCTCGGGGGCTGGCCTGGGTTAGCACGGGATGCAAAATTCTCCAGTCCTTCGAGTCTATTTACTCTGGCCACGAAGCATCTCTTCTGCTGCTGCTGCCCTCTCTGCAGAACGTGATCTACCATGGCGCGGGGGACAAGCCGGCCAGCGAGTACCGCTCTGTGGTCTACTACCAGCAGCGGCACCAGCGGTGGATGGAGACGGTGAAGGTCTGTACCAGCCTCGGGGCGCGGGGACTGAGGTGGGACAGGGGCTGCGGCCCCCAGAGGCTGCATCCCTCGCTCCTCCCGTGCAGCAGGACGGGGCTGCTGGCGGGGGACCCCCCGCCAGGGCTAGCTTTTCAGGGGGCGAAGTCCCGGCTCGGGGAGGACGGGAGGTGCTGCTGGCGTCACGGCTCAGCCCCTGGCTGGAGATGCAGGGTGACCCGCAGGAGGGGGGCGATGCCCACCGCCCCCGCCGAGGAGCTGTGCTGGGGCAGGGGCTCCGGCTGCATCGACGGCAGTGCTCTGCATCGCTCCTGCCTCTCCCCGCGGGCTCACGGACAGACACCCCCAGCCCTGCACAGACACCTTTGTCTCCAACTCAGCCTCATTAACTGAAAGGAAAGCACGTGGGTTTGGATTTAAGCAACTGGCAGTTCAGCACAGCCCTTGCCCAGGCATATGAGGGGTCTTGGCCAGCCAGGTCGCTCAGCCCGCGCCCTCCTGTCCTCACGCAGGCACGTTCTCTCTCTCAGATTGCTGTTCCCATTGAAGACGTCCACAAGAGCCACCTGAGATTCACCTTCCGGCACCGCTCCTCCAGCGACTGTAAGTATCTCCTTTCCTCAGGTCTCCCTCCGCTAACATTCCCAGCAAGGGCTGCGGTGGAGGTGGGCTGTCTGCAGCTCAGGGTCGGGAGGGCCCCGTGCGCGGTCCTCGTCTCGCACCGGGTGGGGACACATCAGGGATGCTGGATTCAGGCGGGAGGGAGGAAGCTGCTCCCCGGTCCTGCTCAGTCCCCCTGCCCGTGGTGAGGCACCAGACCCCTGGGAACCCGCTGCCTCTTGCCAGCAGCCGCTCCCTGGGTGCCTGTGCTTGGCTCTCCGGAGCACCCGCTCCGCATCCCGTGGCTCTCTGGCGGCAGCAGGGCCGTGGGCTGCGGCACGGGGCCGGGAGGACGGGCAGCCCCCGGCGCAGGGGTGCTGCGGCCGCTGCCTTCGCGGAGCTGAAAACCACACACGATGAGAGGTTGTGCAGCTCGTCCTGCGACTGCAGGGACCTTCCCCAGGGCCGCTGCGGACACCTGCAGCTGAGGCTGCTGCTCGGCGGCCTGATCCTGCCCGCCCCAAGCCTGTCCTGTTCCCGCGGCGGCGGCTGGTGGCCGCGGGCCCGGGCAGCCCTCGCGGGCAGCTCCGCTGGCTCCACATCAGCTCCCCACTGCTGTCTCCCCCATCTCGCCCCCTCCGGGGCTCCCAAACAGCCGCTTCTCCCGGGTGCCCCGGGGGGCTCGCTGCACAGGGGCACAGCCTGCGGGCTCCAGGGAAGGAAAAGCGATTTCCCCGCAGCCCCGGACCGCTCTGGCTGCTGGGAGGGCAGGAGCCCCTGGAGGGCAGGAGACCCTGGAGGGCAGGAGCCCGGGCTGGGCTGCCCTTTCCCCGCCCGCGGCACCAGCCGGGCTCCTCCAGGGCAGCTTCACCTCGCCCCGCGTTTGTCTCCCCCAGCCAAAGACAAAAGTGAGCGGGTTTTCTCCATGGCCTTCGTGAAGCTGATGCGACCAGACGGCACCACGCTGCGTGACGGCGAGCACGACCTGGTTCTGTACAAGGTACTGGGGGGCAGGCAGGCCCCCCCTCCAAGCGGGGAGGATGCAGGATGGCAGCTCTCCTGGCAGCTGGCGGCGTGGGGCTGGGGTCCCAGTCCCTGCCAGAGCTGCACGCTGGTGGCGCGTACCCAAAGTCCCCTGGAGGGTTTCCAGTCCCTCCCTGCCTCCCATCCTTTCTGTCCTTGGTGGTGGGGGCTCCTGCCACAGCTCCCTGCACACAGCATCTCCAATCTCTGTGCTGCTTCCTTGCAAATGACAGCTTTTGTTTAGACAAAGGTAATTTAAATTTTTCTGACTCGGGAGAGAACATCCCATGAAGACATTTGCTGCGCTTTACCTGATTTCACCAGCATTCTTCTTCCTAAATCTGCCTGGTTTTTCTTCTGAGAGAGAACATGAGGAGGGAAAATTCACTGTTTATTTGGGAAAAACAGAGTGGGCTCTGATGGCAGAGCCTGTGAGCACCACACCCCCTTGAACTTGGTGTCCCCCTCTCCCGTGCTGGGGCTGGCTGCGGCCAGGGGAGCGGGAGCTGCGAGCTGGTCCCTGCTGCAAGGCCGAGCTCAGGACACTTTCTCTGTGTGTCGGCGCCACTTCAGTGTTCCTCGCTGGCAGTGGAGCTCCAGCCTCCCCGGGAGGTGACCGTCCCACCTCAGCCCCTTGGCTGCTCTGGTATTTAACTGACATTTTCTCTAATTATCCCTGCTGTTCCTGACGATGTGACCACAGTTACTTGAGGTAGACACATCTCCCTTCTCAAGCCCTGCATCTTCTTGGGACGAGCAGATCTGCCTCCCGCCTGCTGTAGCAGCTGTGCACTGGCCTCAGCCAACTTTTCCATGAGCTTGATGGAGGAGTTCCTCCTCCTCCTCACCCCATCTCCCTCTTAGCTCCCCGACGCTGCTTCTGCAGCTACATAACGTCCCGGCAGCAGAGGCGTGCTCACCATCGTCCCACGTTGGAGGACCGTGCTGTGGATCTGACACGGTGTCACCCCGGTGCGCTCCTGCCCTGCGCTCACATCGCTGCCCCGCTGATCTCTGCTGGCCGTCTGTCCGTCCGTGCCAGGGCCGCCCTGTCCACTTCCCGCCCCGCGGCAGGGCCAGCCCTCCCCAAGCCGTCCTCTCTCGGGCACGCTTTGGTGACGGGACAGGGTCGCTCCCGCCCCGTCCCGGCGCTGCCATCGCCCTCATCCGCCGCCCTCGTGGTGCCCGACCTCGGTCGCGCAGGGACCCCAGTGCCCTGCCCTGCCCAGCCCGGCGACGGGGCCAGCGCCGTGCTTTTCTTCCCCAGCACCTCCTCCTACACAGGTGAACTTGTTACTGTGTCCCTCCTCCCCGTTCTTTTTGGGCAAAACACCCCAATTCTTTAAACGCTGCCGTGGCCTGCAGCGCTGCAGCCACGGTCCCTGGCTGGCCGGGGGACCGTCCCCTCCGCAGCCTGCGCTGCAGCAGGAGCACCGAGCGCCTTCGGGACTCGCCAGCTCAAACCCTGCACGCCTCCCTCTTGGAAGTGTTTTCTCCTTAACGGGCTGCTGCTGCCCTCACTGAACCGTCACGTTCACCAGCGTCCTCTGCCCCTAAGCAAGTGAGAGCCAGCGTGCTCCGCTTTGTCTTCTCCCCAGCTGACTCCTGCTCTTCCCGGCAAACACCGGGGCTTGATTCTGGGAGTCAGAAGCTATTTCATATTTTTATCTCTGTTTGCCAGAGGAATGTGAATTATATGCTTTTAGATCCTCAGACCTCTTGATCTCATGCTGCTTGAGAAAGGTCTGAAACGAAGCCATTTTACCCTACGTGGGCTTAGCTGCCCCCGGAAGAAGTGCAGTGCCTCCTGCGATTCAGCTGGTCGCCGTGGGTATGCTCGGTGGAGAGAAAAGCCAACAACAAACAATTTTGTGATCTTCATCTGACTTTCAGCAGGAAGGATTTTATCATGCAGGGCTGCAGGCAGGGAAGGAGAAATGCCCCTTGCCAAGCTGTAAGCGAGCGCTGGTGAGCTCACAGCGGCACGGCTGTAGTCTGTCGTTGCGTGTCCGGCCAGCTCCGGCCAGCCGCTGTGTCCCAGTTTGGCAAATGAGAATGGAAAGGCCATTTAGAAATTTGCCCCAGTGAGTCCTCCTATATGTAATGTTGTCCTAATTCTTCAGTTTAAGAGTAGGGGACAGAATAGTCTGTTTTGCCGCCGTGGGGAGAGACCCTGGCCACCGGGCTGGTCACGGTGATGCCGTGGGACGGCGCCAGCCGCCTGGTCGGTGTCCCGCTGTGTGTCCGTCCCCACGGCCGTGCTCAGGTGCGTGTTTTATTCCCGGCGTGCTGCTCCCTGGCCCCAGGGTCCTCCATGTCTCAGGCCTCCCCCCACGCTTTCCTTCTCGCCGGTTCTTGTGTCCTCCCCGAGTGGCACTGGCCGGGGTTTGGTTCGTTAACTCCTGGTCGGTTGTCTCAGCTGAGCAGCACGGAGCCCCGTGGGAAACAGTTTTGTCGGATGCTCGGTTGAAATCACTGTCAGGCAAACCCGCTGCGCTGCCCGCACAGGGCTCTGCACCGCGGGCAGCGATTCCCCGGGGCCAGCGCCCACATCCCGGTGACTCCCGTCAGCCGGAGCTTTCCAAGCCGTGAGGATGCCGTTAGGTGGGAGCCGGCGTGACCTGCGCGGGCCCCGGTGACCTCCTGCCTGCCCCACTCTGCAATGTCCCCCCACGCAGGGGTCATGACGGGGGGTCGAAACTGAGCCCACAGGGCTCCCGCGGGCGGGCTGCGCGCCCGGTGTGAGCCGCGCTCTGCCTTGCAGGTGACAGCCGGAGGCTGGAGGATGCCGGCGCGTACCTGCCCTGCCCTCCACGAGGAACCTCTCGGAGCCGAAGCTCCTCTCCGGCTCCTCCGTCCGCGTGAGCGGGGGCACGTCGGGCTAACCGTGTGGCCGGGACAGCTTCCAAATCTCGACGCTCGTCTGCTCCACGAAGCTGACCCAGAACGGTGAGTCCCGGCTCTCCGCGGGGGCGGTGGTGGGGCTGTGCCCCCACCCCACCGGCGCACTTCCACCCGCCGCACCGCTCTTCTCCAGCGACCGGCTCTCTGGCTGCTTCGCCGGCACGTGCCAGCTGCTGTGGGACGCAGAGCCGGAGCAGGCCGGGTGCTGGAGCAGACTGGGTGCCGTGCCGGGGATGGGGGACAGCTGGGCTGTGCCCACCAGAGCGGAGACTTTGTCCTGGGGCCAGGGCACGGGACCTGCCTGCCCTCCTTCCTAAGCCCCTGCAGTAACTGAGCTTGTGCCCGTCTGTCCTGGGGCCCGGCCGGGCCCGGGGCGCCGGCGTCAGGGTTCGCTGTCCTTGGCCCGTGGCACCGTTGCGCAGCACCTTGCACCGTGGTCCCGGAGCCCCACCGCCGGGGGGGACGTTGTTTGCTGCTGGCTCTGCTTGCTTATCGCTGGGTCTATCGCTCCGCGCTCCAACACCGAGAGTTTCTCATTTTTTGGTCTCTTTTTTATTGAGGTTGTCTTTTGGCTTATCTGCCTCCCGAGCCCTCCTGAGTTAGCAGCAGATTAGTTTTCCAAGGCGGGGGAAATGAGAGCAAATAA